>NW_025857942.1:0-1842 GCF_002878395.1 Capsicum annuum
AAGGATGACAGATACAACCAAAACATCGCTAGCAGTTACACATACTTGTTAAAATTAAAGAGGTTTGGCATGTCAACACACAATCTGAAATAAATATCAGCTTATGACCCAAAAAAGAAACAATGCTTCTATCAAACAAAACTTTCTTTATTAATGGACAATCTTTTTGCATATGACCCCGCTGACCATACCCATAGCATACACCTTTGCCATAACGACACTCTCCTAGGTGATTCTTTCCATAAATAGTACAAATAGGATATGAGGGAACCCACTGACTTCCACCTTTCTGTTACTGAGAACCTTGAATCTTGAAATTTTAATTTGTCTGAACACGCTGGTCGATCCTAGGCTTTGGTGCTGGCGCACTAGCTGAAGACGAGGCAGGTCCAGATGACCTTTTGTGAAAGAAAACTTTGTTCCCATTTCCTGACCGTTGTTGAGTAGACTTATTACCTGCTGACTTGGCACTCTTATTCAGAAATTCCTCTCTATCTTTTTGTTTTTCCTCCTCAACCTGTTGAGCATACACTATCAACCTGAAAATATCCATATCACTAATCAACAATGTCGCTTTTCACTCTTTCCATACATGTTTTGCAAGTCCGGATATAAATTTTAGCATCTTAGCCCTCATTGTAGATACTAGCTCTGGAGCATATCGAGAAAATTTAGTGAACTTGAGACCATAATCCTTCACACTCATATTTTCCTACTTTAAATTCATAAACTCTTATACCTTGGCCTCCCTTAGCATTTGTGGAAAAAAATGATCAAAGAAAGAATCTATAATATCATCCCATACTGCAGGAGGTGCATTTTCACCACGAACAAGCTCCCACTGACCATATCGAATTCTAGCAACATCTTTCAACTAGTAGGATACAAGCTTGACTCCCTCTATGTCACTAACATGCATAAACCTTAAGATCTTTTCAACTTCGTCAATAAAATTTTAGGGATCCTCGTCGACCTTGGATCCTGTAAACGTAGGTGGATTCATCTTGAGGAACGCTTGGATCCTAGAAATATTGGAAGAGTCATGAGAGTTGGAGCTAGTAGGACTCGAACGACTGGACTGAGATACTACAACTTGCGTGAGCATCTGAATAGCCTGTCTAAATTCGCCATTAGTAGCATCAATGTGAGGAGGTTGCATAGAGAATGGCCTAGATCTCCTTACTATAGTAGGTGCCATAGGAGATGCATCAATAGTAACATTCTTCCTAGAAGTACGAGCTCCATTTTTGGTATGCATCACATGAGTCGAGGGCATATTGCTAGTGTTGTCATCGGAAAAACCCCCAGTATTAGTAGTGGCCCGCGGCTGGTAGGTCTTTTTGGAGGTATAATCTGAAACAAGCGGCAAATATGAATTAAAATAACTCCATAGAGTTGAAATTTATCGCACGAACTAGAGTATGAAAGAATGGAAAATATATCCTAAATTCCCTGTAGCCTTCAATTATAAGTGTGGTGCGCTTCACACCCATAAAAAAATACTACTAGACACGACTTCACAGACACTCTAGGACACTTGAATTCGGGCTTTGATACCAAGTTTGTCATGACCCGAGCTGGGGCCTTGGGCGTGACACGCACCCGATAATATAGCTAGTACGGGCGAAGGTTCTGGTAGATCATCCGAGCATACTTCTATTTCAAATGGATAAAGCGGAAGTAACATAGAGTTCAATCATGATTTTCTGAAGAGATAAAACTTTACCCAATATAATTAATACCACATAATGTTCCATAATACCAATAGTTATGATAAATGAAAACTGGAAATTACAAAGGTTATTTGACAACTACACCAGCCTGTGAAGCCTCTAAGAAGTA
>NW_025857943.1:0-5901 GCF_002878395.1 Capsicum annuum
TATAGTTGTTGGGAGTTGACTAATAAGTCGTATTTTGTTATCTTTCTAAAATTCTTTTATTCTTGGATGATGATTACTCTGTTGATATTTGAGGGTTATTTATGGAAACACCGTTGATTTGTGTTAAACTGAATGAAAATAGCTCAAAGGGTTAGCTTGGGGCTACTCGTAGCCTTAACCACCGTGTGATGCTCCGGGACCTATTTTTTGGGGCGTTACAAACTTGGTATCAGAGCTTAAGGTTTTAAGGTGTCATAGGGAGTCTGACAAGCCGCGTTAAGTAGAGTCTTAATCATCGGTGTGTAGCGCACTACATCTATGAGCAAGAGGCTACAAGACATTTTAGGAAAAAATGTGATTCTTTCTTTCAGAAGTCTATCGTCCTTAAAGTGTCTCTCTCTGCTATTGATTCGTGCTCTCCTCTTTTAGAAATATGCCTCCGCATCAAGCGATAAAAAATAATGATGGTAAGCAACCTCAACCCGCTGACCCATTGAATGAAAACGTGTCTCATGCTGAATTTCGAGCAGCCTTTCAGGCGTTGGCCTAAGCTGTTACTGTAAATGTTCAGGCCAACCCAGCCTCGGCTCCATAGCAGTAGGGAGGTGATTCAGCTGCTGCCAGGATTCGTGACTTCATGCGAATGAATCCGTTGGAATTCTATGGGTCCAAGTCTGATGAGGATCCACGGTTGTTTTTAGAGGAGGTGCGGAAGATTACTCAGGTGATGCATGTATCTGAGGAACATAGTGTGGAGTTGGCTGTGTATAGGTTGAAAGACCTTGCTTATGACTAGGTTGTTGCTTGGAGGAAAGGTAGAGGTGAGTGAGCTGTCCCTACAACTTGGCAAGAGTTTCAGGATGCATTCCTAGATAAGTTTTTCCCTTTGGAGATGAGGGAGGCGAAGGTGAAAGAGTTTATAAACCTGCGATAGGGATCTATGACTGTTAGGGAGTACTTTCTAAAGTTCAATCAGTTGGCCAAGTATGCTCTTGACTTAGTGGCTGATAATCGAGCTAGTATGAGTAAGTTTGTGACTGGAGTATCTAGTTATGTGGTTAAAGAGTGTAGGTCTACTATGCTGAATAGTGAGATGAATCTTTCTAGGCTAATGATTCATGCCCAATAGATTGAGGCAGACAAGATTAAAGAGAGAGATAGAATGAGGAGAAATAAGAGAGCTAGGTCCGAGCAGCACGGATAGGGTCAGACTAAATCGTAGGGAGGGAGTCGCCCTCAGTATCAGGATCGTTCATCTATGCCAGCACCATCATCTTCTAGTGCTCCCGTGCCTAGAGGTAGGCAGGAGCAAGGTAGCAGGTCATATGCATCCAGGTCCCAGTACAGTGCTGGCAGTAAGCCAAATCGTCCCCTATATCTTAAGTGTGGTAGGGCTCATTCGGGTGAGTGTTGGGGGTGAGAAGAGGGGTTATTTCCGGTGTGGTGACATGGGTCACAGAGTTAGAGATTGTCCACAGGATGGACAAGGGCGTCGTGACTATCGCCCTCAGACCTAGACTCAGACTGTTAGTGCTATAGTTCCAATGACTCGCCCAGCCCCAGCTCAGGGTGCCTCTTATAGCAATGCTGGCGGGCAGTGCCAGAATAGATTCTATGCTTTATCATCCCACCAGGAATAGGAGGACTCTCCCGATGTTGTTACTGGTATGCTTCGTATATTTCAGTTTAATGTGTATGCTTTGTTGGATCCTCGATCCAGTTTCTCATATGTTACACCTTTGATTGTTGTAAATTTTGAAATGAGTCCTGAGATTATTCCTAATCCTATCCTAGTTTCTACCCCAATGGGTGATTCGATTGTTGCCCAGAAAGTGTATAAAAAGTGTCCTGTTATCGTTCTTCATAGAGTCTTGTTGGCTGATCTGATTGAGTTAGACATGGTAGATTTTGATATGATTCTGGGTATGGATTGGTTGTATTCTTCTTATGCCTCTATTGATTGTCGGACCCCAGTGGTCAAGTTTCAGTTTTTGGGTGCATCCGTGTTTGAGTGGTCTGGGAATTCTGTGTCACTCAAGAGTTATTTTATCTCTTACCTCAAAGCTAGAAAGCTTATTTCCAAGGGGTGTATTTACCATTTGGTTAGAGTCAAATACACTAAGTCTGAGACTCTAACTCTCCAGTCTGTTAACATCGTCAATGAGTTTTCTGATGTCTTTCCGGATGATCTCCCAGGGCTATCTCCTGATAGAGAGATAGAGTTCAGGATTGATCTTCTTCCCGATACTCATCCCATTTCTATTCCTCCTTACCATATGACCCCTGCGGAACTTAAGGAGTTGAAAGAGCAACTCAAAGATCTACTAGATAAGGGTTTTATAAGGCCCAGTGTTTCTTCTTGGGGTGCTCTTGTGTTGTTTATGAGAAAGAAAGATGGCTCTTTGCGTATATGTGTTGATTACCGCCAACTGAATAAAGTCACCATAAAAAATAAGTACTCCCTTTCGAGAATAGATGATTTGTTTGACCAATTGTAAGGTGCAAGTTATTTCTCAAAGATAGACCTTCGTTCCGGCTATCATCAACTCAAAGTTAGGGAGTGTGACATCCCAAAAATCGCTTTCCAAACTCGTTATGGTCATTTTGAGTTTCTTGTTATGTCTTTCGGGTTAACTAATGCCCCAGCAGCTTTCATGGACCTCATGAATCGAGTGTTCAGACCATATCTGGATATGTTTGTCATAGTGTTCATCGATGATATACTGGTGTACTCCCATAGTGAGGATGAACATTCTGATCATCTCTGAACTGTCTTGCAAACCCTTAGAGATCACAAGTTGTTTTCCAAGTTCAGTAAGTGTGAGTTTTGGCTAAGGTCAGTTGCTTTTCTAGGTCATATCATTTTTTCTGAGGGTATTAGAGTTGATCCCCAAAAGACCGAAGCTGTTAGAAATTAGCCTAGACCTATTTCTCCGATTGATATCCAAATTTTCTTGGGTTTAGCTGGCTATTACTGCCATTTTGTTGAGAGTTTCTCCTTTATAGCATCTCCTATGACTCGGTTGACCCAAGAGAAAGTGAAGTACTTGTGGTCCAAATCTTGTGAGAAGAGTTTTCAGGAGTTGAAGACTCGACTCACTTCAGCCCCTATTTTGACTTTGCCTGACGGTGTTGATGGTTTTGTGGTGTACTGTGATGCTTCGAGAGTTGGGTTGGGTTGCGTATTGATGCATAAGGGTAAGGTGATAGCTTATGCTTCTAGACAGTTGAAACCCCATGAGAAAAATTACCCCACCCATGACCTTGAGTTAGCTGCTGTTGTGTTTGCTTTGAAAATTTGGAGACACTATTTGTATGGTGTCCATGTTGATTTTTTCACTGATCATAAGAGTCTACAGTATGTGTTTACCCAGAGAGAATTGAATCTTAGGCAGAGATGATGGTTAGAATTGTTAAAGGACTATGATATGAGTGTGTTGTGCCATTCGGGCAAGGCCAATGTTATGACGGATGCCCTAAGTAGAGTTGGCTCGTGATGTACATCGTTTGGATAGATTGGGCGTTAGGTTGTTTGACTCTATTGAAGGTAGTATAGGGGTTCAGAGTAGTTCCAAATCCTCCTTGGTTTCGAAAGTGAAGGAAAAGCAATACTTAGATGCTAGTTTGGTCAGACTGAAGGAGTCGGTCAAGGACCAAAAAGTAGAGGTTTTCTCCCAAGGGGGAGATGGTGTGTTGAGATTGCAGGGTAGATTGTGTGTCCCGAATGTTAATGATCTGAGACAGAGGATTATGGCTGAAGCGCATGAGGCGCGATATTCTATTCATCCTGGTGCCACCAAGATGTATCGAGACTTGCGGGAAATCTATTGGTAGAGTGGCATGAAGAAAGATATAGCAGCGTTTGTAGCTAAGTGTGCAACATACCAACAGGTTAAGGTTGAACACCAAAGACCTGGTGGTATGATGCAAGAGTTTATTATTCCCACTTGAAAGTGGAAAGAGATAAATATAGACTTCGTGATTGGTTTACCTCCTTCCCGACGCCATCATGATTCTATTTGGGTTGTGATTGATAGGTTGACTAAGTCTGCTCATTTCTTGCCTATTCATACTTCATATACTGCTGAGGATTACACTAAATTGCATATCTGAGAGATAGTCAGACTACATGGAATTCCCTTGTCTATCATTTTGGATAGGGGTACTCAGTTCACTTTGCAATTTTGGAAAGCTTTTCAGAAGGGTCTTGGTACCCAAGTGCTTTTGAGTTCTGCTTTTCATCCGCAGACCGATGGTCAGGCTGAGCGGACCATCCAGACCTTAGAAGATATGTTGAGAGCTTGTGCACTTGACTTTAAGGGAAGTTGGGATGATCACTTACCGTTGATAGAGTTTGCTTACAATAACAGTTTCCACTCTAGTATTGGCATGGCTCCATTTAAAGCGTTATATGGGAGGAAGTGTAGATCACCCATAGGTTGGTTCGAGATGGGTGAAGCGGTTCTGAGTGGTCCTAATTCGGTATTTGAGGCTATGGAAAAAGTTAAGTTGATTAGGGAAAGGTTGAAAACTGCACAGATTCGTCAGAATTCATATGCGGATGTTAGAAGGAGAGACCTTGAGTTTGAAGTTGGTGACCTAGTGTATCTGAAAATTTCACCCATGAGGGGGGTGAAGAGATTCGAAAAGAAGGTGAAGCTTAGTCCCCGTTATGTTGGTCCTTAAAAAATTCTTAGTTGTGTTGGTAAGCTAGATTATGAGGTCGAGTTGTCTTCTGAGTTGTCCTCTGTTCATCCAATATTCCATATCTCCATGCTTAGAAATCATATTAGCGATGCTGTGGTAGTGGATTCCTCTGTGAGTGCTGACATTCAAGAAAATCTTTCTTTTGATGAGATTCCTGTTGAGATTCTTGATTTTAGTTTCCGAAGACTAAGGAACAAAGAAGTTCCCTTGGTCAAGGTGTTGTGGCGAAACCAATCTGTTGAGGGTACAACTTGGGAAGATGAGGCGGATATGAGATCCAAGTAACCGAACCTATTTTCCGCGAACTCCGATCAAGCCGAAGGTACCGTTCTTTCCTAAATCATGCACTTTTGTTAAAAGTTGCAGTAGTTCACCTGTCATTTATTATGTGTTCAGCTGTAGTTTCTTGAATTTATGCATTCTATGTTGCATTCGGAGTGAGAAACGATGTGGTGATGAGTCTAACGAATGGTTTCAGCTGTATGCTTTATTCCCTATCTAATCTTGGCATGTTTAGCATCATTCGAGGATGAATGTTTCCAAGGGGGGGATGATGTAATACCCCGGAAAATTTTTCATTTAAATTTTGTGCATAAACGTGTTAGGTTTTATATTCTAGAATGAATTATAAATTTTCCGTATAGAATGTCTTATATTATGACCCACCATTGCGTAGAGTATCAAATAAGCTTTCCAACGATATGTGGATCATCCAAAACGGACACCCGAGCGACGAGATATGAACATTCCGATCGAACCGTGAATAGTAGTGAACAGTAAAACGTACAGGAAAAAGTACTGAGGCTTGATGTATTTTTGCTCCAACTTTAAATGATCATAACTCCTTGTACATAATGATCTGGGTGATTTACTATATATCAACGGAAAGCTTTGCAATTCCTCTTTCCAATGAAATTGGTTTCATCCAATTTGTCTATCGGAGAAAAAAGTTATGGTCGATCTACTTCAGCCTACCAAAAGTGAATTTTTCGTTCAACTTCAAACAATCATAACTCCTCGTACACAATGATATGACCGAGATACTATATATCAATGAAAATATATGAGAGTCCTCTTTCTAATGAAATTGGTTTCATCCAATTTGAATATCGAAGTAAAACATTATGGTTGATCTACTTCAGACTATCAAAACAGTCCACCAAAGGACAAATTCAAGAATTATTTGATTTTTAG
>NW_025857944.1:0-4145 GCF_002878395.1 Capsicum annuum
GGGTATAAACCCACTAGCAAAATCATATAAATCCATAATAAAAATCAAAGCATTGAGCACAAGAACGAAAGAATTGCTCTTGTTCAAAACCCCACATACTTTAATCTTTGAAATTGGTTGAACTCTAGTTCTTTAGACTCTACTCACACTTGTAATAAAAAAATTCTTGAAGCCCACTCTACGAGGAACTTGATTCTTGAAGGAATCTTGAAGATTTAAGGATGATTTTTGGAAGATTAATTTCCTTAAATAAAACCCTAGATATAATTCTTAAGAGAATTGGAAGAGAGAAATGAAGAAATTAGGTTTTGGATGAGGATTCTCATATATATAGAGGCCTCCAAAAATGGGAAATGACTAAAATACCCTTGCAAAAATCGTCCATCAATTGCTAAATAAAATAGTTGACGATATCCGTGACAAGCTGTTAGGCCCGTGATAGGCAGTCACGAATTGTCGTCACAAAAAGGGTGGATTTTTTGACTTTCTACCTTAAGGTGACAACAGTTTGTGACGGGCCATCAGGCTTGTGACATGTCGTCACAAAAGGTCATCACGGATTTTCCAGGCTGACACGCTGGAGTAAAATAAGCATAACTCTTTGCTCCGATATCGAATTTCGACAAAATGGGTATCCTTGGAAAGCTAATTCAATTATGTATATTTTGGTATGTCATGACTCAATAATTCGTAATAAAACGGGAGATATGCTCATTTGAAGTTGACTATGACAAAATCCTTCTCAAGAATTCAATCGGTAAAGAATATTTTGATTCGCCCAAGCGTTAGGACATCTTTAAAGCCTTAATACACATCACCCTTGAACAGAAAACAACCAAAACAGTATAATTTATTTCTCATGGGCTTGAGTCAGGGCGGTACTATTGATTAGAATCTCGGGGTATTACATTATTACTTTTAATTATCTTTGCTATTAACCTTTCTGCAAATATGATGCAAATTTATCTTATAATGTTATAATTGAATTAAAAAAAATATTTGAAATCAACCACATATTTTTGATAGTAAATGATGTATTATTATTATTATTATTATTATTATTATTATTATTATTATTATTATTATTATTATTATTATTATTATCATTATTTTTATTATTAGTAGTAGTAGTTGATATGCATGTTCTACTACCACTAATATTATAAGTTATAATTTAATTATTATTATATTTTATTTAATATTAAAATATATTTGAAATATATAAATTTATGATATAGTTAGAGATGTTTTAGGTCTTTTCAACTATGATATTTTAATTTTTAAACTAATGAATTATTTTTTAAAATTTTCAGAGCCTACTATTTTCAAATTCATGACTTAATTACCTGCATAACTCAGTGCTAAACTAACTACGAAAAAATACGCTACTACCTGCATAAATAATACATAGATAATCCCTAAATTAAAAAAATCTGCATAACTCTAATTGAGGCCCTTTCATTATTTACTTTTGACTTTTTAGGTTTAAGTGGGTAAATAGATGAAAAGAGAAAAGAAAAGACTCTCACATCTAGTTTCCCGAGAAGCACCTCTTTAGAAGAAGGGTGCTGTTGAAGCAACTCATTTTCAGATTCAAACAGTCTTTTGTTTTGTTCCTCCTCAGAAACAAAAGCATGAGCCGGGGCAACCATTTTCTTTTCTCAAAGGAAATGAAGAACACTACAATTTAATACCAGGCTTTAAAATTCAAAAACAAAATAAGAAATTATGAGAGAAAAAGGGGAAAAACAAAGTGCAAAAAGACCTCACCAGTAGTAGGATACAAAAGATGAGAGAGAGAGAAGAAGGAGAGTTATATAAAAATGGAACGAATACAGTGGAGGTAGAGCATATCTATCAAATATTTTTTAAAAACACACTAGCTACATCACCGACGTTTCAAAATCAAGGCAACTTTTTATCCTGTTTAGAAAAAAATTTCAAAGTGTGTGAGTAGACTGAGGTTGTCTTAACTGCGTAAATTGGTTTTCCCTCTTAAAATTTTCATTTTTATATTAATTTTAATTGAACACAATTTTAAGAGGACAAACTAATTTACGCAGTTAAGACAACCTCAATCCTACTCTCACATTTTGAATTTTTTTTCTGAATAGGACAAAAAGTTGCCTTGATTTTGAAACATCGGTGATGTAGCTGGTGTGTTTTTAAAGAAATTTGATAGATGTGCTCTGCCTCTGCTGTATTCGTTCCATTTTTCATATAACCCTCCTTCCCCTCTCTCTCGTCCTTTGTATCCTAGTACTGGTGAGGTCTTTTTGCACTTTGTTTTTCCCTTTTTTCTCTCCTGATTTCTTATTTTGTTTATGAGATTTAAAGCCTAGTTTTAAAATTTTGGTGTTCTTTTTGTTCTTCATTTGCTGTAAGAAAAGGAAATCGCTGCCCCGGCTCATGACTTTGTTTCTGAGGAGGAACATAATAAAAGATTGTTCGAATCTGTAAATGAGTTGCTTCATTAGCACCCTTCTTCTAAAAAGGTGCTTCTAGGGAAACTAGATGTGAGAGCCTTTTCTTTTCTCTTTCCATCTGTTTACCCACTTAAACCTAAGAATCCAAAAGTAAATAGCAAAGGGGCCTCAATTAGAGTTATGCAAGTTTTTGTACTGTAGGTATTATATATGTGGAAATCTATATATTATTTATGCATGTATTAACGTATTGCTTGGTAGTTGATTTACCAGTGAGTTATGCAGGTAATTAAGTCCTACATATTTAATATTCAAATATTAGTAGTTGGCTTAGCCTACGTTTACTCTTATTAACATAGAATAAACGTCGAGACCCCAAAGAAGGCCCATAAAAACCCATCTACCAAATATATGGCTTTGTAGCCTTTCTCAACTAGTTTGATAGCCCGCTTTTAGGTCCAAAATATGGATGAACATAGTTATGCTATTCAAGAAAATTGTAGTAGTACTACTGGGACTTTGGATTAAAAGGGGAAAATAAGTTGTCTAATTAATTGAGAATCCTTCAAGTTTTTAAAATTAGGTGGGAGGGACAAAAATTTTTTGATTTTTTTTTAAGTTTTTTCGTTCTAATAACTTTTCCCAGTTGTCGAACAACTTTGATAGTTGTTCGACAACTTCTAGCAGTTCAATAACTATCAAAGTTGTTCGACAACTGCGCTAAGTTGTTTGACAACTAGGCGAAGTTGTTCAGCAGTTGTTCAACAACTGTGTGAAGTTGTTGAGACAACTAATGTAGTTGTCAAACAACTGTCCCAGTTGTTCAAATGACTTAATTTTTTTAAAAGGGACAAGTTGCGGGACCCTCTTGTCCCATTTTCTTAATTGGAAACTTGGGAGGTCTATTGATTCATTTTTCTCACTTAAGTATTTAAGCTGTATATATCATGAAGTAGTTAGCTTATATTTGCATTGTAAATTGTAATATTAAGTGTAGAGATAGTCCTATATACGTTTAGTACGTCGAAGAGAGCTACTTGCAAACATTGTGCAATTCAATTTGTCGCAAGAAGTACTTAATCATCACACAAATACTTATCGGTTCTGAATATTTACCCCTAATCAATGATTTTAATTCTAATGAATTAAGAATATAAGATCATTCAATCATGATAACAAAAATAATTTATAAAAGATATTATCTTGTAATAGTGGGTATAAGGAGAGGTAGATGTAGGATGAGGAGGTCTTGGTAAAGGTGATTAGATTAGGTATCTGTAGCTTTTCGAGGATATGATCTAGATATAAAAATATGGAGATCAAGGATTTGGTTAGGGAGTGGCTGAGCGTTGTCTAATTTCCCTATTAAGTAGTATTTTTGTTATTACTTTCTTACTATCTTATTCTTCTATATTAGAATAATTTGTTTGTTTTAAGTTCAGTTATCATATTAATTGTTTGTCGTTGCTACCATTTTCAGATTACTATTTTATTTGTTTTACATGCCTAATTTTTTTTTATATGTTTTACTTGAGTCGAGAGTCGAGAGTCAATCGAGAACAACCTCTCTATCTTCACAAGGGAGAAGTACATGTCCATACTACCTCTCCAAACTCCACGTGTAATATTATGTATGTTATTATTGTATATATCTTGAATTGATTGATCAAATGTAAATACCCGATGTTGAGGTATACTTATACCCATTGGCGGAGGGAT
>NW_025857945.1:0-4342 GCF_002878395.1 Capsicum annuum
GTGTTAGGGCTTTCGATGGTGCAAAATCAAATTCCATTGGCGAAATAAAACTAATGTTGACCAAAGTAATTCGAGTGGCTCGTTATCCCATGTGGTTTTCCACTGATGTTCCCGTACCAAAGAAAGATGGCGAAATTCGAGTGTGTGTTGATTACCGTGATTTTAACAGAGCAAGTCCGAAAGATGATTTTCCACTGCCCAACATTCATATTTTGTTAGAAAACTGTGCTAAACACGAGGTTGCCTCTTTTGTGGATTGCTATGCCGGATATCACCAGATCATTATGGATGATGAAGACGCGGAGAAGACATCTTTTATCACACCATGGGGAACTTATTGTTATCGAGTGATGCCGTTCGGTTTGAAGAATACTGGAGCAACGTACATGAGAGCCATGACCACTATGTTTCATGATATGATGCATAAGGAGATTGAGGTCTACTTGGATGATGTGAATATTAAGTCAAAAAGTCAAGCCAACCATGTTAAAGATTTAAGAAAGTTCTTTGAAAGGCTTCGCAGGTATAATCTCAAACTTAACCCGGCAAAATATGTATTTGGAGTTCCATCTAGAAAGCTTTTGGGGTTTGTAGTCAACCGTCGGGGAATTGAATTGGATCCCTCAAAAATCAAAGCCATTCAGGATTTGCCCTCTCCAAAGAATAGAACGGAGGTGATGAGTTTGCTTGGTAGACTGAACTACATTAGTAGGTTTATTTCTCAACTCACAACCACTTGTAAGCCCATATTCAAGTTGCTGAAAAAGAGTGCTGCGGTAAAATGGACTGAAGAATGTCAGGAAGCGTTCAATCAAATCAAAAGATATTTGTTAAATCCGCCCGAGCTGTTACCCCCGGAGCCTGGTAGGCCTTTGATCTAATATTTATCAGTCATGGATAATTCTTTCGGTTGTGTCCTGGATCAACATGATGTCACAGGCAAAAAGGAGCAGGCTATTTATTATCTTAGCAAGAAGTTCACCGCATATGAGGCCAGGTATACTCTTCTTGAAAGGACGTGTTGTGCTGTAACATGGGTAGCACAGAAGTTGAAGCATTATCTCTCATCCTATACTACTTATCTCATCGCCCGCATGGATCCTTTGAAGTATATCTTTTAGAAGCCTATGCCAACGGGTCGATTGGCAAAGTGCCAAATATTGCTTACCGAGTTCGACATTGTACATGTGACTCGAACCACCATGAAAGACCAAGCCTTGGCATATCATCTTGCTGAGAAACCCATCGATGAAGAGTACGAGCCATTAAAGACATATTTTGCTGACGAAGAAGTGTCATGTATCGACGAAGTCGTTATAGATGGAGCGGTCAATATGAAAGGAATCAGAATAGGTGCGATTCTTATCTCTGAATTGGGATAATATTTCCCGGTAATAGCACAACTTTGATTCTAATGTAATAATAATATGGCAGAGTATGAATCCTGTATTCTTGGTTTAAGGTTAGCTGTTGATATGGGAATCCAAGAATTATTGGTGTTGGGAGATTCGAATTGGCTCATCCATCAAATTCAAGGCGATTAGGAGACGCGAGATTTGAAGCTCATCCCATATCGACAATGCTTGCAGAAGCTATGTCAACGGTTTGTGTTAGTAAAATTTAGGCATATTCCAAGGATTCATAATGAAATTGCTGATGCTTTAGACACTCTGTCTTCAATACTCCAACATCCTGACAAAGCCTACATCGATCCAGTGCATATACAGAGTCGTGATCAGCATGCTTACTATCATGCGGTTGAATAAGAGCTCGATGGAGAACCTTGGTTCTTTGATGTCAAGCGGTACATTCAGTCAGGAGAATACCCTGCATATGCCACCAATGATCAAACGAGGACTATTAGGCGTTTGGCTAGTGGATTTTTCTTAAGTGGGGGAATCTTGTACAAGAGAACCCTAGATCTCGGACTTTTGAGGTGTGTAGATGAAAGAGAAGCCTCGGCAATCATGGTTGAAATTCACTCTGGAATATGCGAGTCGCATATGAATGGTCATGTCTTGTCAAAGAAGATTCTTCGAGCAGGTTATTACTGGCTTACTATGAAAAGAGATTCTATTCAATTTGTTCGAAAGTGTCATCAATGTGAAGTACACGGTCATGTGATACATTCTCCTCCTGTTGAATTGCATGTAATGGCCGCTCCATGGCCGTTCGTGGCTTGGGGAATGGATGTGATTGGACCGATTGAGCCAAACGCATCAAATGGACATAGGTTCATTTTGGTAGCCATTGACTACTTCACAAAGTGGGTAGAAGCAGTAACTTTCAAGTCAGTGACAATGAAGGCTATGGTAGATTTTGTTCATGCCAATATCATTTGTAGATTTGGAATTCCTAAGATGATCATTACAGACAATGCTGCCAATCTCAATAGTCATTTGATGCAAGAAGTGTGTCAACAGTTTAAGTTCGCGCTTCGAAATTCTACTCCATATCGCCCAAAGGCCAATGGTACTGTATAAGCCGCCAATAAGAATATAAAAAAGATACTGCGAAAAATGGTACAAAGGTCTAGACAGTGGCATGAAAAGTTACCGTTTGCATTGCTAGGTTATCGCACCACTGTTCGCACTTCAACAGGGGAAACTCCATATTTATTGGTGTATGGGACAGAAGCAGTCATCCCTATAGAAGTTGAAATTCCCTCTCTTCGAGTCATTGTAGAATCAGAGATTGATGATGACGAATGGGTAAAAACCCGACTGGAACATTTGAGTTTGATTGAGGAAAAATGGCTAACGTCTGTGTGTCATGTCTAGTTGTATCAGAGGAGGATGGCTCGAGCGTATAACAAAAAGGTCCATCCCAGAAATTTTAAAGTTGGTTAGTTGGTATTGAGACGTATCCTTCCTCACCATATTGAAGCGAAAGGCAAGTTCTCCCCTAACTGGCAAGGTCCCTTCGTTGTGAAGAAAGTGTTGCCCAATGGAGCCTTATACTTTACAGATATTGAAGGCAAAATGGTAGAAATAACTATCAACGCTGATGCGGTCAAAAGATACTATGTATGATATTTGATCCTTTGTTAAGTTTATTGAAAGTTTAGTACTTGCATTTTTGAAGATTGATATGATGAAGACATTTTATTCTTCTATCCAAACATTGTGTCATCCTTTGTTTAGCCATTTTGAGCTTCGTTTTATTTTTCTTTCATATCCCTCTTTTGGAATCAAAATAGTGTCAAAGATAAATGTCGAGAAAATAAGAATAAAAGAAAGAGTTCGAAAAAAAAAAGTCAAAATCAAATCAAAACAAAGAACAAGCTGATGGAACTACGTCCGACCTGATTCTCCTCTCTCGGGAGTGAGATACATAGGCTGCCCTATTTCGGGCTCGGTCCAACCAAATAAAAGATTTAAGATTCACCCAGTCAACAAAACTGGGGCATGATTAATGTGTTATTTGAGTCGATTCCAAAAGTTGTAAGTCCCACCCCCACTTCAAGTATCATTTGAGCCCCTTACCATCTTTTCTAACCTTAACCAAAAGCCAAGTTCCAACCAAAGAAAGTCCTTCAGATTAATTTTTGATAATGTTAAGGCTGAGCATGCAATGGATATGATGATACATTATGAGGTACCATTTGTTTCCCTCAGCATAAGAAATCAGGAAAGAAATACAAAAATGAGAGAGTCTTATTGGTGAAAACCCCCGTGGGCATCATAAGGCGATGGCGAGTTGAGAGAAAGGAAAATGAGAGAGTCTTATTGGTGAAAACCCTTGCAGGTACCATAAGGCGATGCTAAGTGGAGAGAAATAAAAATGAGAGAGTCTTATTGGTGAAAACCTTCGCAGGCACCATAAGGCGATGGTGAGTAGAGAAAAATAAAAATGAGAGAGTCTTATTGGTGAAAACCCTCACGGGCACCGTAAGGCGATGGAGAGTTTAAGAGAAAAGCGAAAAGTAAAAAGAAAGAGATTTGTTGACGAAAGTTTTTTAAGATGACGTCAATCGAATGTGATGTATGAGTCCAATGGATTTGAAGAAGTGGCTCAGCAGCAAAGGTATGAACTCAACAACAAATGGGGAGTTTGGATAGGAAGATCAGACAGCTCAATCCAAAATGCATGTCATACTCATTGGAGTTAGTTGTCGTATTCAGATAAGTTTTCTTTTTGAATATGGGACATTACCCTTTTCTTTTATTTACATATTCATGCTTTTGTCTCTTTATGTCATTTATCAAAATAAAAGTCACCATCATTTCTTTATATTTTAAGTCAAGTCTGTGTCAAAACAAGCGAGAAAGGATTTCAAAATTTACTACCAGTCTTTCCAATTATGTGAGGAAAAGCCAAGGAACAGCACAGGAAGAAATAT
>NW_025857946.1:0-2303 GCF_002878395.1 Capsicum annuum
ATATGTGTTGGTTTAATAAATCTCTCCAAGGATCTTGAGGCATTTAACAACTATCCTTGGGGTTATGAAAGATTCAAAATAACCGTCAAATATTTGTCGACTCCGTGAGCGCCAAAGACAGTCAACTTATATGGCTTTCCATGGGCGTTCATGGTAAATATTTTTTTTATTATGATATCATTCATTTTTTTACTCAATAATGGTTTTGATTTATTGGCATTATTTTATAGGATTGGGCATTTGAAGCCACTTCTTATTTGAGATAACAAGTGAACTACCAGAAAAAAGTTTCTTCTTTAAGAATCTTGAGATGGTTGTCAACTAAAACTGATAAAAATGCAAAATTTCTTGATCTCTTCAACCCTCCGAAGGATGCAGTAAGTATAATTATAATTAAGTTTTCATTTTAATTAATAATTTTTTTGAATGGTCTATTCATTATTCTAATATATGTAATAATTTATGTTAGATTGTGAATCCGTCGCTAGTTCCTACCAATCGAGAGTTGAAGATGTCATTTTTTCTTACTTTATGGTTTGTGCAAACTTTATCGGACCCTAAGGTCATTGACAGAATAAAAATACAATTGTTTGGAGCAACAACCATTACAAGAAAAATAATTTTGAAGGGTGGGCTTGTTGTTGTTGATGGTCTTAGTGGCGATGGAGCTATTGGTGGTGGTAGTGTGCTGCTGTTGGTGCTAATAATGCTTTTCTTACAGTATTTAAAATAAACCATTATGAGTATAATCATACTGGCTATATAGATTTTGCCTCTCCCAGCGAATGTTCTGGATGCAAATATTAAGACTGCAAGGCCAAACATAATGTAGTGATTAATGTTATTAATGCATTAACTTCTTATGTAAAGGAATTGACATCTAAGAGGGTTGTCATTCCATCAAAGATGATTTTATATCCATCCACTCCATTAGATATTAAGTCTAAAAGGAGAAGGAAAGTAATTTCCAAGGCATTATCAAGCATCCAAAAAGCAAAATTACAACTCCTCTGTCCGTGTTTTGCATTGAGCAATGTACAATGGCAAAAGGAGAGCAGTACGAGCTAAAAATGGTGAATATATATGTCTGTTCCAACTAACAAATAGACACATATCTGTTTCAACAGATGACACGTGTACTGAAAATTATCAAACAGATATATACATCTGTTACAGTAGTTGACTAACTTGTTGCATCAGATAAAGTATATATTGCAACATATGTCTCACCCATTTTAGCTCGTACTGCTCTCCTTTTGCCATTGTACATTGCTCAATGCAAAACACGGACAGAGGAGTTGTAATTTTGCTTTTTGGATGCTTGATAATGCCTTGGAAATTACTTTCCTTCTCCTTTTAGACTTAATATCTAATGGAGTGGATGGATATAAAATCATCTTTGATGGAATGACAACCCTCTTAGATGTCAATTCCTTTACATAAGAAGTTAATGCATTAATAACATTAATCACTACATTATGTTTGGCCTTGCAGTCTTAATATTTGCATCCAGAACATTCGCTGGGAGAGGCAAAATCTATATAGCCAGTATGATTATACTCATAATGGTTTATTTTAAATACTGTAAGAAAAGCATTATTAGCACCAACAGCAGCACACTACCACCACCAATAGCTCCATCGCCACTAAGACCATCAACAACAACAAGCCCACCCTTCAAAATTATTTTTCTTGTAATGGTTGTTGCTCCAAACAATTGTATTTTTATTCTGTCAATGACCTTAGGGTCCGATAAAGTTTGCACAAACCATAAAGTAAGAAAAAATGACATCTTCAACTCTCGATTGGTAGGAACTAGCGACGGATTCACAATCTAACATAAATTATTACATATATTAGAATAATGAATAGACCATTCAAAAAAATTATTAATTAAAATGAAAACTTAATTATAATTATACTTACTGCATCCTTCGGAGGGTTGAAGAGATCAAGAAATTTTGCATTTTTATCAGTTTTAGTTGACAACCATCTCAAGATTCTTAAAGAAGAAACTTTTTTCTGGTAGTTCACTTGTTATCTCAAATAAGAAGTGGCTTCAAATGCCCAATCCTATAAAATAATGCCAATAAATCAAAACCATTATTGAGTAAAAAAATGAATGATATCATAATAAAAAAAATATTTACCATGAACGCCCATGGAAAGCCATATAAGTTGACTGTCTTTGGCGCTCACGGAGTCGACAAATATTTGACGGTTATTTTGAATCTTTCATAACCCCAAGGATAGTTGTTAAATGCCTCAAGATCCTTGGAGAGATTTATTAAACCAACACATAT
>NW_025857947.1:0-2213 GCF_002878395.1 Capsicum annuum
ACCTCATCCATATTATCTTTGTTTTCATACATAAAACTACGCTTGAGAAGTTCATATACCATTTTCATTTGGAAACTAGCATTGTTGTCCTCCGACAAATCAAGATATTTCCTAAAGCAGCTATCCTTGAAATAAGCATCAAATTTTTGTTCTCGGAGTATTTTTCTGAAGACTTCGAAATATTTTCCCATGGCCGAATTAACCATAAAATCACCTATTAAATCTGTGGCACCATCGCACTGCATTCTCAGAGGATAACGATCAATGCTGAAGGCTTTGACCAACTCTTCGGTGGAAGGGCTATTAGCATCTGTATCATCTCTTTTGAAACATTCCTCCTCCCCGTGTTCATCATAGTATGCTCCCGATTAAGATAGCACTTGTAAAGCAAGCTCATAGAGTGGTAGATGTAGCCTAGCTGCTTCACTTGTTCCTTTACTTGGACTTGATTCGATTTCTGTTCTTTTGAGAACCATATTATCTAAAATTAACAGGAACATAAAATAATATATTATTGTTGATTAATGCATCGTTAAAAAGGATAACAGTAAATCAAACAAGCAAAATAGTAAAATAACAGTTGCAACAGATCACCAATCTATTGCACCAGGTAGTATATCTGTTACAACATATAACCAAACTGTTGCAGCGGATAAGTAATCTGTTGCAATAATACAAAATATATCACTTATCTTTTAAGACAGATGAATGGTCTGTTGAACAGATCACACAACTGTTGTGACATCATCTGTTGCAACATATGAGTGATCTCTTGGAACAGTTAAATAATCCATAGCAACGGCTGAGTAATCTGTTGCGACAATACAAAACATATCACTCATCTGTTGAGAAAGATGAATGGTCTGTGCAATAGGTCACACATCTGTTACAACACATGAGTGATCTGTTAGGACAGTTATCAACGGTCAATATTATTTAGATTTCTTCAAACATAGGGTCGTCTATCGCGGCAGATGAATGATCAGTTGGAAAAATCAAGACTTTGACTTTTCCTGTAGGAAGAGTTGGTAGGATTTTATCCAACAGGAGGTTCATCTGTGCATCAGATCATTAATCTGATGGTTCTTCCATTGCACCCGATGGTAATTAGTTGCATCAGATTTTTTATTTGAAGCTTAATCTGTTGCAACATATGGTAAAGCTGTTGCATCAGATTATTAATCTGTTGCATCATAATTGTAATCTGATAGTTCCTCTGGCGGATTAGATGGTTTATCTGCTGCATCATATGATGAATTTGTTGCATCAGATGGTTAATATGTTGCACCAGATGGGTAATCTGTTAGAGGAAACAGTAGCACGATTTTGTTAAACAAAAAACAACAATTTCACCATTTTTACCAAGAACAAGAACAAAACAAATCAAACCAAATTGTCCTTTGGCTTTTATAAACACAAACAATAAAAATCAAACTTTAAAAAAATACAACAAACAACAAAATATCACAATTCACTTCGAAAAGAGAAGAGAAGAGAAGAAATACCAGAAATTAAGGTTTTATTCAGACCGTATTTCAAATTAGTGCAACAAATATTGAAATTGTTAACCAATACTATAAGAGAAGTTGGCTCAAGTTCCTCGTTTTCTTCAAAACTAAAAGGCCATAAATTTTTACCTGTGAAAGAAGAAAAGGACCAATGAAGACTTGAAGCTATTGTGGTCGGAGAGCAAGGCCGTCACATCGATTGAAGTCGAAAAGGAACTGGAATCCCAACTATTTATAGTCGGATATTGAAGTTGCCGAGGATTGAAATAAGAAATTTGCAAAACAGTTGGTTGGGAGAGAGTTGAGAGAAGCTGTTGAGAGAAGGATGAGAGACAGGTTGATTGAATTGAAGAGGGGAACTAGAAGCCCAACTATTTGTTGTTGGGGATTGAAGGGAGAAATTTTGCAGAACTGTTGGTTGGAAGAGAGTTGAGAGAAGCTATCGAGAGAGAGGAGAGAGTGGTTGATTTGGATTGAAGTGGGGTGTGGGTTGGGTTGATTTGTATTTTTGAAAAGATTAGAAAGTTTTGAAAATATTAATCAAGTCCACAATTAACTTAATCAAGTTTCCTAATGATGTTTGACCCTATCTGTTGGTCAATGTCACCAATCCTTCATTCAAGACTTAAAAGACACCTTTCCTTCAATTTTCTCAAGATACTTATTGTGATTTATAATTATTTTCCAAACAAATGCTAGAAAAAT
>NW_025857948.1:0-1161 GCF_002878395.1 Capsicum annuum
TGCATTACAAGCGTTATCTCAATCAGGATCAAAAGATAATGAACACGGGGAGGAGGAATCTTTCAAAAGAGATAATCCAAATCCTAATAGCCCTTTTGCCGAAGAGTTGGTCAAAACTTTTAGCATTAATCACTATCCTATGAGAATACAGTGCGATGGTGCCACAGATTTAACGGGTGGTCTCGTGGTTAAGTCAGTCATGGGAAAATCTTTTGATGTCTTCAGAAAAATACTTCAAGAACAAAAATTGGATTCTTATTTCAGGTAAAGCTGCTTTGGACAATATCTTGATTTGCCGGAGGAGAACAATGCTCGTTTCCAGATGAAAATAGTATATGATCTTCTCAAGTGCAGGTTTATGTATGAAAACAAAGATAAGATGGATGAGGTGTGGATAAATTACTGTGGAATGCCTATTTTTTTTGGTTGGAAGGAGTTTGCCATAGCTATCAGACTAAAATGTTACCCTCCTTCTCCTTCTCAAGTTATACCTACTCTGACCCAAAAAAGTACCCCGCACACCCAAAAAAGGAAAAGATAATTCGAGTGATTATGATGACATGGTGTCCACTGTTGGTCTAAGCTTCAAAAACAAAAATCTGCTAAAAGCGTTGAAAGGTAAAGGACTTTCGAATAAGCACAAGAAATCATTGTGCTTGGTTTGGTTTGTACATAATGTTCTTTGGGCGAGAGACGGTAACAAAAACATAAGCCTTGATTTAATAAATCTCTATGAGAATCTTGAGGCACTTAATAGCTATCTTTGGGGTTATGAAAGCTTCAAAATGACTGTCGAATATTTGTTGACTCCGTTAACGCCAAAAACAGTCAACTTATATGGTTTTCCATGGGCCTTTATGGTAAATATTTCTTTTATCATGATATGATTCATTATTTTTTAATTCAATAATGCTTTTAATTTATTGGCGTTATGCTATAGGCTTGGGAATTTGAAGTCATTCCTTATTTAAGACAACAAGTGAACTACCAGGAAGAAGTTTCCTGTCTAAGAATTCTGAGATGGTTGTCGGCCAAAACCTATAAAAATGCAAAATTTCTTGATCTTTTCAATCCCCCCAAGGAAGCAGTAAGTCCAATTCTAATCAAGTTTTTGTTTTAATTAATGATTAATTGATTTCATCACCATTCTTAATATATGTA
>NW_025857949.1:0-1083 GCF_002878395.1 Capsicum annuum
TATAGAATTTCTTAATAAAAATATGCAAGAACTACTAAGACTAAAACAAACAACCACAAAATATTATAATAAAATCAATCTTAAAAGATAGATCATCTAGAATATCTTAAAGTTTTAATCTTATATATAATTAAAGATATAGAAATTATAGAAATTAAGAAAATAATATTAGAAAAAGTAATAAACTATAAAATTGAAACCATAGATTGGATAGAACAGTTATACCAAGAAATTTACCCAGAAGGATATTATTCTGATTAAGAGATGTTAGAATATATTAGAAAAACTAGATAAAATCAAGATAATCTAAATAAAGAAATTAATTATAGGAACCGAATTAGAAAAATAATGTAAATATAAAAGAAAAGTTAATATGGATAGAAGAAACCTTAGAAAATTTAGAAAAAAGTACATGTGATAGTTTATATAATTTAAAAAACTCACTACGAGAAGAACAACGCAAGATAATAAATAACATGGAAAAGCTAGAATTAGATATACATTACAGTACAGTTAGGATAAATTATTATACAGAAATTTGTAACTCTGCAATTACTACAGGATAAAATAATAAACCAAACAAATTAATGAATACATCTTACGAAAAGAATAAATCATTAAAAAATATTGAAACAAAATTTAAGAAATATCCACGCATAAAGAAAAATAGATTCATTATATATATACTAATATACTAAATCTATTTCATAAATTAGTTATCCGTACCCCCTACAATTACAGCAAGATGCAAAAATTTATATGTACTAACAACAAAACATAAAATAACAGGAAAAAATAAGATTAATAAGATACGAATAGAAAGTCCATTCGAACAAATTGTAAAAACAGTAGACTATAATGATTATAGCTATATGAATTATAATTATTGCCTATGTACACTTTTCTAAACTTGTAGAAATTTTTAAGGCTATAAAGACTTTAGACTATGTTTATTGAATTAATTATGAGAAGACCATTTAAAAATAGAGAATATATACTAAATCTATTTCATAAATTAGTTATCCGCACCCCCCTACAAATGGTATCAGAGCCCAGTTATTTAAAAAGTACAGCAGTGAGATA
>NW_025857950.1:0-390 GCF_002878395.1 Capsicum annuum
AGTAAAATAAGCCTCTATTAAATATTTTCTTAAGGAGAGTGTCAAGTCAATAAGGGTCAACTAAAACAAAATGGAGGAAGTATTATTAATAAAGTTAAATCAAATAATAGTGGAGTAAGAGTGGAGTAAAAATGCAACAACATATAGTACAAAAAATAATAAATTCGAAAGAAGAATTAGATACAAAAAAGAAATTACAATCATTTTTAAGATTAGTAAACCAAGTAAGGGAATATATTCCAAAATTAGCAGAAACTTTAAAACCACTACAGAAAAAATTTAAAAAGGATGTAGAACATAACTATAATGAAGAAGATAAAAAACAAGTTCAGAAAATAAAATTACTTTGTAAAGAATTACCAAAACTACAATTTCCAGATGAAAATAGAA
>NW_025857950.1:490-1309 GCF_002878395.1 Capsicum annuum
CCAAAACTACAATTTCCAGATGAAAATAGAAAATTTATATATATAGTAGAAGCAGATGCTAGTGAATGTAGTTATGGAGGAGTACTTAAATACAGATATGAAGCAGAACAATTAGAACACCATTGTAGATACTACTCAGGTACGTTCAATGAAACAGAAATAAAATGAGAAATAAATAGGAAAGAATTATGTTCATTATATAAATGTTTGTTAGCATTTGAGCCATTTATTGTATATAACAAGTTTATTGTACGAACGGATAATACACAGGTACGCTGGTGGTTAACAAAGAAAATACAAAATTCAGTTACAACAAAAAAGATTCGGAGACTAGTCTTGAATATATTAAATTTCACATTTATAATTGAAGTAATTAGTACTAACAAAAATGTTATTGCAGATTACATATCAAGACAAAGCTACACAGACTGATATAATAGAAGAGGATACTCTAGAAAACATACTTAACACCCTAACTATGCTTTCAATGAAAGTGGACAGTATGAGTAATGAAATAGAAAAGTTAAAGACTAATGAAGTTAAACTGAAGTCTATAGCTACAAATTAGCTAATTCAGCAGTGTGTAGAGCTATATCAATCGGAAGACATTAAAGTTCCAGAGCTAGAAAGAGACGATGGGACACTCCATAAAACCCATAACATTTATCAATCTACTTCTGCAGGTACAAGCAAGGGAGTTAGGAAAAACACAAATATGAACCTAAACAAGTTATTTGATAAACCATATATACCAAATACATCAAAAGATCCCATGTTTATACCCCCCACAAATTACCACATACCGAGATAGTTTAAACC
>NW_025857950.1:1409-2328 GCF_002878395.1 Capsicum annuum
AAACAAGTTATTTGATAAACCATATATACCAAATACATCAAAAGATCCCATGTTTATACCCCCACAAATTACCACATACCGAGATAGTCTAAACCAAGACAAAAAGACTTACAACTACACAGCCCAGACATATATAGAAAATATCTACAATGTACAAACCTTTTTAAATACCAACCCCAGAGCTATAAACATCCAAGAACCAGATAACAAACTATATAACCCAGAGATTGACCGGATATAATAAGCTAATTGCTTTACCTAAAACCAAATCAAATCTAGTTAAAACTTGCTATGAATATAGACTACTTAGTACTGTATATACCTCTGACGGAAATGAGATATCCACTATACCGGAAATATATGAAGCATTTATCATTTTTAAAAGAATAACCAAAGGTACCCTATTTTTTATAAAAATTTACACAGCACCAGCAGAGATATTATATGATGAAGTTAAAAAACTCATACAAGTTGTAAAGATAGGAATGACACGAGACATGATTATACCACAAGATATTATTCCACAACCAGAAATACCTAGAATTGAGATACAAAAATTTTATGCGAATAAGAGGATTATCGGACTATCTACAATTTTGCAAGAACTAGCGAACACATACTGCAACCAAAATCCCATATGGAGTTATTATTCAAGAAATCATGTACTAATATATTCAAATTCAAAGGAATTACGAGAAACAGATATGGAAACTATTAGGCAATGGATTCTGACGTTACTCAAACCAGAGACAGAACCTATCGCCAGAGCTATCAGAGAAAAATTTATTTTGGAAAAACTATTAACCAGATATTGCAAGACAATTGGACATAAATATCCAGATCATAAATGTTCAAAATGTAATGGAGGAGATAATGATATCCCAGAAGTTCAGCTAGAATAGAAGAAAAATCAACCAAG
>NW_025857950.1:2428-2970 GCF_002878395.1 Capsicum annuum
AGATACAAGATAAGAAGCAATAATGGAAAAGTAGCAGATACGACAACGAGAAGATATCAACGGAGTAGTAATAGAAGACAAGCTATTAAATTGTGAAAGCAACATGTAAACTTTCACAATTCATTTTACGTAAAGTATTGAAAATTTTTGTATAGGCTAGATTTTTAGACTTTTTAGGCTTTAGGCTTTTTGACTATTATTAGCCTAGGCATTAATGATTTTTGTCTTATTAGAAGACTTTTTTGTAAAATAGATTAATTTTAAAAACGTGCAGATTCTTGTAAAGATTCATTCGGTCTATAAATAAGATGAACCGAATGCATTGCAAGACAAGCCTTCATGTGTTAAGCACAAATACTCTCTCCTGTCCGCAATAAATATTTTGCTTAGTTATTAAAAAACAGATTTATTTCAATAGAAAAAGCTATGGAGGAACAAACTTCAGAAATATCAAACCTACCCGAACAGGTATATTTATTTATGATTATGAATAGCTAAATTATGAATTTAGCTATTCATAATCATAAATAAATATACCTGTT
>NW_025857951.1:0-1303 GCF_002878395.1 Capsicum annuum
TGTCCCACTTGACAGGCTTATCTCCAGGTCAAGCAATGGTTGTTTAAGTGGTACGACACTGATTACAATACATAATTAAATGATTTTTGCATGTGCTAGTACACATACCATTGGTGGCGGAGCCAGATATAAATAGTATAATTTTTCGACAAAGAGAGTCCCTTATAATAAGTTGGCTTCGCCCCTGCATACCATGAGCTATAAAAAACGACTTTTGGGTCGTCATGACATTCTATTAGTTTTATTTTTGGGTAAAATTCAAAAATAACATACTTTTTCCCTTAATTATGAGTTTCATAGCAGCAGTTTCATAATACCATAATATAGCAAGTTGTATTTTATATTTTTGTTAACTGTTGCTACAAAAATACAAATACATATAATTTTTACTGCCCTTATGATCGATATATATTTTGTATTTTTGCAAACTGTTGCTACAAAAATACAAATACATTCAAATAGATATGCTACAAAATATAATTTGATAAAAGTGTTGTTATTTTTTATAATTTAGTACTTAAGTATGCTATATTTTTTCCTTTATTTTTTCACTATCAGTCTCGTCTGACTATACGAAAACTCTATTAACTCTAAATTTGAAATCATATTTCCATGGTTTGATTTGTAAGCAGAATAATAAGCTTTATAAACCATACATGTCATCCAGTTGCATACAGTGGGACATCACACAGAAAATGGAAAGATTATTTAGACAAACTATTTGGTTTATCCTATCTAATTCATAGTTCGTTTGGTTGGAAAAGAGTTATCGTGGGATAATTAATTCGAGATTAGTTATCCAAGAATAATCCAGGATTAGTTATCCCACCATGTATATGTGATAACTTATCCTATTATTATGATATAAATGCTGGAATAAATAATCCCAATACTAACTAATACTTCAAACCAAAATAGAATTAAATAATCTTTCATTTTATTTTGAAACTATTTATCCTTTATATCTACACCAAATGACCTCATAGTTATCTACGGAAGAGTAGTTAGATTACCGAAACAGATATAATGAGAGCTGGCACTAAGTCAAAAAGTGTTCAGTTGGTTTGTAAAGTTTTTTGGATAAATGAAAATTTACCTATTTACCAAAACAAAATAATAATTAGGGGTGATAATTTCAACCCATATTAATGAAAAGAGTCCATTAAATTCATATTTATTGAGCAAAATCACTTATATTTTAAGTGGTTAAATATGAACTTCAGTTTATTTAAAAGCTCATACGAATATAGATAAAATGAATAAAATATGTATACCAATTTAATCAGATAGATCACCCATCTAT
>NW_025857952.1:0-1361 GCF_002878395.1 Capsicum annuum
TTAATTTTGCTTCAATACTAGATATTAATGTAATTAGGTAGGCTAATCTTTGTGGGTTTTATTTTGTTTTATTTAGACTTATATATTCTGAATAATTACTAATTAAAGATTCTTTAATTTTTCTAAAATCTTCTCTGTTTTTAAATGGTCTTCTCATAATTAATCCAATCCAATCTAAATTCAAACATATATGCTAATCCATTTAAAATCTAGAGGAATAAGACACATACCACCTAATTATGATAAAATCAGATTTAGATATCCACCAAAATATTATAAATATGGTTTCGTCTCTTTCTTAAGGACATCTTCCAGCGCTTGAAAAACTGATAATTGATTTATCTAATTGGAATTTTAATTTGGGGTATTTTAATTTAGGGGTAGTTTAGTAATTTCAGTTTAAGTTTTTAAAGTTGGATATATATATATATATATATATATATATATATATAGGGCAAATTAATTAAGGGCGACAAAAATGTTTCAAAACTAAAGAAGAGTGACATAAGTTTTAAATATTGAGTAGATGAGACAATTTTAAGATTAGTGTTAATGACATTAATTTTAAAACCCTTAAATTTTATTATTTACACAAAGATTCCTACACCATCACCACCACTCCTACTCCACACCCTTTTTGTTGTTGCTGCCACCTCTTGTTCCTCCACTATCACTATCACTATCACTACCATTGCCACCTCTTCTAGATTCACCATTATTCTACCTTCTACATAACTATCGCCTATTTTTCTTCTTTCTCCTACACCACCATCGCTATCAACACCACAACAAATGTCATCTTCTCATTCGACGTCACCACCACCACCACTACCTCTATTTTTACCATAAATATTAATTTTTCGTGGGCTCCTTCTCCAAATAGATCTTTTTTCAGAAATTAAGTAAGTATCGAAGTTGCTGCAGCAACAGTCGAAGTTGCTGCAGCAACTTCGATAGTTGTGGAAACAACTTCGATAATTGTTGTAACATAATAACTAATAGTAGTTGTTGTAGCAACTCTCGTAGTTGCTGAAGAAACTCTCGTAGTTGCTGAAGCAACTCTCGCAGTTGTTGCAGCAACTCTCGTAGTTGCTGAATTTGCTGAATTATTTCTTCATTCATGTTTAAAAGAAATCAAAAATTTTCTTTTCAAACTTTTCAATTTTTTTTAAAAAATAGTCCATGAAAATTAAAAAGGGAAGAAGAACGGAATGAAAATAGAAGATGGAAGAAGAGAAAAATCTAGAGAGGGAAAAAAATAAGAAGAAGAAGAAGAAGAAGAGGATGGAAAGAAAGAAATTTGAAAAGAAGAAGGAAAAAAAAGAAGAAAGATTGAAAGATAAGAAAAATGGGGAAATTCT
>NW_025857953.1:0-1860 GCF_002878395.1 Capsicum annuum
ACACACACACACACTAAACTTTCTTCAATCATGGGTAAAGAAACAAATGGAGTACTAGCAAGAACAAGTGATGATGAAGTTATAAAAAAACAGGAAATTCAAGAAGCACAAGCAAATATGTGGAAATTTGTGTTTGGTTTCACAGAAATGGCTGTAATTAAATGTGCAATTGAATTAGGAATTGCTGATTTCTTGGAAGAAAATAATAATAATGAAGAAGTTATTAGCCTAAATCAACTTTCTAATGCACTTGGTTGTTGTTCTTCTTCACTCTATCGTATCCTAAGGTATGATTAATAATAAGTCTGTAATTTTTTATTCCTTCTGTCTCAATTTATGTGACGGTGTTTTGCAGACATAGACAGTAGTGGAAAGGTGTGATTAATAAGTTTGTAATATCTTAATCGCTTTGTCTCAGTTTATGTGACGGTGTTTAGCATGCATAGACACTGGTGGAAAGGTATGATAAATAAGTTTGTGATTTTTTACTCCCTCTGTAAGTGGCGGACCTAGGATCTAGGGGTCGTAAGTGCTCGTGAGGTTCGAACACACATATTACATCTAAAGTTTTAAGGTTTTGCCAGAAAACCAAAGCACCTAGCTGTGTTCTTGAATTTCTGGGTGTTTTTTCGAAGCTTATACTATTTTTTATAATTTTTTCTTTATAACTATACTTCATCTGCATCGGATTAAATAGGTGTCGGAGCAACAAAAAAAATGTATATAGGTCCGTCCTTCTGTCTCAATTTATGTGATAGTGTTTAGCAGGTATAGACTGTGGTGGAGTCAGAATTTTCACTAAGTTTGTTCAGAAATAAACATACGAACAAATCAAAGGGGGTTCAATATCTGCTATATATACAAAAAAAATAATTTTAACCATTTTAAATAGTATAATTTTCTATCAAAGAGGACTTGGATAAAAATAAAAATGTTAATGCTACGTATGTACCAATATATCTAAATTAATTTTTTATTTATAGGTTCTTGATCAATCGCGGAATATTCAAGGAAACATCAACAAAAAATGGCGAAATTGGCTATGTTCAAACTCCCCTTTCTCGCCTTCTTATTAAAGAAGGCGGGAATAGCATGGCTGCTTTCTTGCTATTCGAAAGCAGCCCTGTAATGCTAGCACCATGGCACAATCTTACCGCGCGTATATCATCAAAGGACAATGGTAGACCTGCTTTTGACGCGGCACATGGTAAGGATGTATGGAAGTACGCGGAAGCTGACCCTGGACATAGTAACCTCCTAAATAGCGCGATGGCATGCGATGCTAGGGTAGCCGTATCCGCGATTATAAACGATTGTCCTGAGATATTTAAGGGGGTGAACACTATGGTTGATGTTGGTGGTGGTGATGGAACAACATTAAGGTTGTTAATAGAGTCTTTTCCATGGATTAATGGGATTAATTATGATCTACCTCATGTTGCTTCTGTTGCACCTCATGCTAATGGTGTTGTACACGTTGGAGGTGACATGTTTAACTATGTTCCTAAAGCTGATGTTGCTTTCCTCATGGTAAGTAGATATTTAATATATAGTATTTCATTTAAAGCTCTCGCTATACATGGGGTTCGGGGAAGGGAAGGGTCGAATCGTAAGGGTTTCTCTAACTATTCACGGGTCCAGTAAAAGGTCAAATCATAAGGTTTTAAGGTAAGGCTGCGTACAATAAACCTTTATGATTTTGACCTTTCCTCTGATCCCGTGCATATCAAAACTTTAGTGCATTGGACTGTCCATTTAAAGCTCTCGCTATGCTTGGGGTTCAGGGAAGAGTCGAATCACAAGGTTTTCTCTCGATATGCACGGGATCTAGAAAATGGTCGAATCACAGAGGTTTAAGGT
>NW_025857954.1:0-3981 GCF_002878395.1 Capsicum annuum
GATATGCACGGGATCTAGAAAATGGTCGAATCACAGAGGTTTAAGGTAAGGCTGTGAACAATAAACCTTTACGGTTTCAACCTTTCCTCTGGCCCTGCGCATATCGAAGCTTTAGTGCATTGGGTTGTCCATTTAAAGCTCTCACTATACTTGGGGTTCAAGGAAGGGTCGAATCGTTAGGGTTGCTCTCGTTATGCACGGGTCTAGGGAAGGGTCGATTACGGTAAGGCTGTGTACAATAAACCTTTATGGTTCGACCTTTCCTCCGATCCCGTGCATATCGAAGCTTTAGTCATTGGGCTGTCCATTTAAAGCTCTCGCTATGCTTGTGATTTATGGAAGGGCCTAATTACAAAGGTTTCTCTCGCTATGCATGGGGTTCAAGAAAGGGTTGAATCACAAGGGTTTAAGGTAAGACTACATACAATAAATCTTTATGATTCAGCCTTTCTCTTGATCCCGCGCATAGCGAAACTTTAGTGCACCAATCTGAATTAAATTTGTTTTAAAATATTTGACATTATAATTAAGATGGAAATTAATATCTTGAATAGTCATTCATGTTATGATAAAAGTGACTTAGTAAGTCAAAGTTATTTTTGTTATATTTATTATGTTATTTTTGTTTGCCACAAAATGATTCCTACATAAAAGCAAAGCACTAATAATTAACATAAATGGACCCCTTAAGTTTGAAATTAGGTCTAAAGTTGTACAAATTGATATATTTAGAATTATTTTTATTAGTGTTATTAATTTTCATAACCGCATGTATATTATTGTAAATGTTATATTAGTGGGTTTTGCATGATTGGGGAGATGAAGAATGCATACAAATATTAACAAAGTGTAGAGAAGCAATTCCAAAAGACAAAGGAAAAGTGATAATATTGGAAGCAATAATTGGTGAAAAAGAAGAAAATATTATAAGAGGATCAAATAATGAGAAGCTCAAAGATGTTGGTTTAATGTTGGATATGGTGATGATGGCTCACACTAGCAATGGAAAAGAAAGAACATCAAAAGAATGGGCTTATGTTTTGAATGCTGCTGGATTTAGTAGACACACTATTACTCACATAAATGCCGTTCAATCTGTTATTCAAGCTTATCCTTCTTAATTTTTATCGTGTGTTCAAAGATGAATTCAGAATTTAGACTTTGTCGGTTCATTAATAAGATTGTTAATATTGAATATTGTTGTATCTTTAGCTTCAAATCTATTATTTGTTGAAGTTTTGGTAAGAACGTACTAGATTAAGATGAATTTATATTATGTTTTGAATGATGCTGGATTTAAGTAGACGCACTATTAGTCACATTAATGCTGTTCAATCTGCTATTCAAGCTTATCCTTCTTGATTTCTATCGTGTGTTCAAAGGTGAATTCAGAATTTAAACTTGGTCGGTTCATTAATAAGATTGTTAACATTGAATCTTGTTGTATCTTCAACTTCAAATCCATTACTATTTGTTGAAGGTTTAGTAAATTTACATTTCATATCGAACGTACTAGATTCAGATGAATTCATATTATGTTTTGAATGATACTAGATTTGGTAGACACACTATTAGTCACATTAATGTCATTCAATATGTTACTCAAGCATATTCTTCTTGATTTTTATCGTGTTCAAAGATAGATTTAAAAAATTTAGATTTTGTTGGTTCATTAATAAGATTCTTAGCATTGAACCTTGTTGTATTTTTAAAATTATAAAATCAAATCTATTGTTTATTGCCGTTTTAGTGAATTTATATTTCATATTGAACGTACTAAATTCATATAAATTTGTATTATGGTTTAAATGTTGCTGGATTTAGTAGAAACACTATTAGTCACATTCATGTTGTTCGATCTCTTAATCAGGTTTATCCTTCTTGTTTTATATCGTGTTTATAGGTAAATTAAGAATTTAGTCTTTGTCGGTTCACCGATAAGATTATTATAAGGCATTGAACTTTGTTGTATTTTTAAAATTCCGAATTCAAATCTATTATTATTTGTTACAACTTTAATGAATTTCATGTTGAAAGTATTGAATTCAAATGAACTCGATATATGAATACTGCATCCGCTATTGTTTTACATTTGCATGTACTTTTTTTTTTTTAATAAAAAAGGGGACAAAAAGAAAATAATAGCTTAAAAATATTACTACTGAAAAAAGGGCGAACACAGAATCGACTGACAGTGGCGGAACTACCTTTGCTTCGGGGGTTCTTCCGAATTTCCTTCGATAAAAAATTATATTGTTTTATATTATTTTTATATGGTTAAAAATATTTTTTATGCATATATAATAGATGTTGAACCCCTTTCGATTAATTCGTATATTTACTTCTGAACTCCCTTAATGAAAATTCTGGTCCCACCATCGTCGACTGACATAAATCAATTGAAAAGAAATAGCTTATATCGGAATTAGTTATCACACCCTTGAGAAGGAATAAAAATAGTACTACAATTCCGGGATGAGTTATCCCATGAATTTTGCTTCAATCAAAGTTCACCTCAAAATTAATCGCGACATTAATTATCTCTAATCCCTTCTACCAAACGACCCCAAGTCGAGTACCTCAACTTGTCCAACCCGACCCGATAACAACAACAACATTCTGATTTTAAGAAATTTTATCATAATATTCAAATAAAATTTCGTTATGTTATTTTAATTAAATTTCAAATAATAATAATAACAATAATCATTTTATACTATATCGGTCTGGCCAGCCCGACCCGGCCCCTTGACAGTTAGACTACTCACCATTTTTCTATGAATAAAAGAAAAAAATTGTTAAATTGTAAATTAGAAATAAAAAATCTGCTAGAAAGTGTAAATATTGGCTAGAACTAAAATCGTTCGAGCTCGAAGAGGAGGAAAAAATGTCAACAGAAATACAATCTTCAGTAATCTCAACATCACCGGACGAAAATAATCTGTAAGTACTAAAATATCCTCCAATTTATTATTATTATTATTATTATTATTTTTTATAATCATAGTGTTCGAGCTAACTTACTCGCATGATTAATTTCACGGGATACTGTGAACTCCAATTTATTAGAATTTTTTTTTGATAATTGTGATGTTCGAGCGAGACGGGATAGTGGACACCTACAATCTATTAAACACATTGACAATTTTCAGTTTTTGAATTTTCATTTCAATTATTAGTAGTATAGTTTGTTAATTATTTGCTTTGTAATTAACTTAATTGTGATAAGAAAAAAAATGATAGTTTGCGAGAGTGCTATTGTAGTTATTAGTTAATTGATAGAAAATATTAATCCGTTCGTTTTAATTTATGTGGCGATGTTTGACTTGGCACGAAGTTTGAGGAAAAAAAAAGGAACTTTTAAAATTTATGGCTTAAATGAATGATATATATTTGAAATGTGTTGTGATCCTGTTGCAATGTACGCGACTTGAGTCCCATGTCGGGAATGGGGAGGTGATGTGGGGTTTTATGTAGCCGTGGGCTCTCCCACCTCAATAATTAGCTTTTGAGGTGTGGTTTTCTTTGGGTTGTATCAATGGTTTCATGCCTGTCATGCCTTGGATGGTGAAGCTGATATTGTAGTGTTGACCCGGTGCGAGAAATGGTCTAGAGCATAGTTGTCGAGGACGAGGGATGTGGAGTGTAATGGTTTGTTGTAATCCTATTGCAAGATATAAAACTTAAGTCCATGCGAATGTCGGGCTAGCGTTTTGGAGTGTGGTTCTCCCTGAGTTGTATCAATGGTATCAGTGCCACCCAATCGCCCTTCATACCTGTCATGCCTTGGATGGTGACACTGATATTGTTGTGTTGACCCGGTGCTAGAAATGGTCTAGTGCATAGCCATCTAGGACGACGGATGTGGAGTGTGGTGATTTGTTATGATCCTATCAAGATATGAAACTTAAGTCCACGCGAATACCTGTCTTATTAGCCTTTCGGAGTGTGGTTCTTCCTGAGTTGCATCAATGGTATCAG
>NW_025857955.1:0-2967 GCF_002878395.1 Capsicum annuum
AGGGAAGAGTATACGCAAACCTTACCCCTACTGCAGAAGTAGAGAGATTGATTCCGATAGACAATATTGTAATTGGCTAAAAAGATAAGAACCATACTCAGTTGTGATGTGAATTACATTTTCTGATTGTCGTCTAAGCAGCACGCCCGGACCCCAGGCCCAACCCCGAAATCGTGGGCATAGCACACCGAGTTGGCCCGAAAATGCCCCGTTCACGCCGTTTCGCCCGTTTGTCCACCCAAATAGCCACGAAAATTTAAACGGACCACACTGGGATGATCCCTAACTTCCCTGGCATGCCCCCGATCAATTTTCGACCTACAATACGCCCGGAACTTGGGCCCACCCCCGAAACCGTGGGCTATAGCACACTAATTTGGCCCGAAAACTCCCCGTTCGCGCCGTTTCGCCCGTTTCACAAAAATTTAAACTGACCACAATGGAACGATCCCCAACCTCCCTGGCATGCCCCGGTCAATTTTCCGTCCACAACACGCCGGGACCCCGGGCCCACCCTCGAAACCGTAGGCTATAGCTCATCGATTTGGCCCAAAAACGCCAGGTTCGCACCGTTTTGCCTGTTTGTCAACCCAAATGGCTACGAAAATATCAACGGACCACATTGGGACGATCCCCAACCTCCCCGGCATGCCTCGATTGATTTTTGGGCCACGGCACGCCCGGATCCCGGGCTCACCCCCGAAACCGTGGGCTATAGCACACCGATTTAGCCTGAAATTGCCCCGTTCACGCCGTTTCGCATGTTTGTCCACTCAAATGGCCATGAAAATTTAAACGGACCACGCTGGGACGATCCCCAACCTCCCTGACCCATTTAGCCCAAAAACGCCAGGTTCGCTCCGTTTCGCCTGTTTGTCAACCCAAATGGATACGAAAATATCAACGGACCACACTGGGACGATTTCTAACCTCCCTGACACGCCTCGGTTGATTTTTGACCCATAGCATGCCTGGTCCCCGGGCCTACCCCCGAAATCATGGGCTATAGCATACCGATTTGGCCTGAAAATGTCTCGTTCGCGTCGTTTTGCCCGTTTATCCGCCCAAATGGCAACGAAAATTTAAACGGACCACACTAGGATGATTCCCAACCTCCCTGGTGCATGCCCCGGTTGATTTTCGACCCATAACACGCCTGGAACCTAGACCCACCCCAAAATCGTGGGCTATAACACGACGATTTTGCCCAAAAATGCCTCGTTCATGCTGTTTCGTCCATTTGTCCACCCAAATGGCCACAAAAATTTAAACAGACTACACGAGGAGGAATCCAAACCTCCCTGTCATACCCCGATCGATTTTTGGCACACAGCACACCCGGACCTTGGGCCCACCCCCAAAATCGTGGGCTATAGCACACCAATTTGGCTCGAAAATGCCCTGTTCGCGCTGTTTCGCCCATTTGTCCACCCAAATGGTCATGAAAATTTGAACGGACCATATTGGGACGATCCCCAACCTCCCTAGCACACCCCGGTCGATTTTTGACCCATAGCACGCCCGGACCCCAGGCCCACCCTCGAAACCGTGGGCTATAACACATCAATTTGGCCAAAAAATGCCTCGTTCACGCCGTATCACCCGTTTGTCCACTCAAATGGCCATGAAAATTTAAACAAACCATACTGAGATAATCCCCAACTACCCTAGCATGTCCTGGTCGATTTTTGGCCCACAACATGCCCGGACCCCGAGCCCACCCCAAAAACTGTAGGCTATAGCACACCGATTTGGCCCAAAAATACCTCGTTCGCGCCGTTTCACCCATTTGTCCACCCAAATGGCTATGAAAATTTAAACGGACCACACTGGGACGAATCCCAACCTCCCTAGCATGCCCCGATCGATTTTCGGCCCACAGCACGCTTGGACCCTGGGCCCATCTCCACACTGGGATGATCCCCATCCTCCCTGGCACGCCCTGGTCGATTTTTGGCCCACAACACATTCGAAGCCCGGGTCCACCCTCTAAACCGTGGGCTATAACTCATAGATTTGTCCAGAAAATGCTCTGTTTGTGCCGTTTCGACCGTTTGTCCACCCAAACGGCTACGGAAATTTAAACGGACCACACTGAGATGATCCCTAACCTCCTTGGCACGCCCTGATTGATTTTGGCCAGTCAAAAACTCCCACATTCAAAAATTGAAGGTGGCGGAACTAAGAATGTTGCGTTAGATGTGTAGACTTACTAGAGGGGATAGAGTTACAAATGAGATTATCCGAGAGAAGGTGAGAGTGACTTCGATAGAGGATAAAATGCGGGAAGTAAGGCTGAGATGATTTGGGCATGTGATGAGGAGGGGTGTGCCCCAATTCATACATGTGAGAGACTAGCTTTGGATGGTTTCAGAAGGGCTAGAGGTAGGCCGAAGAAATACCGGAGGAAGGTGATGAGACATGACATGGAGCAGTTACAGCTTACTGAGGACTTGACCTTAGATAGAAATGTGTGGAGGTCGCGGATAAGGGTAGAAGGCTAGTGTGTATAGGTGAGTCGTATCAAGTAGTTAGGAAAGCTTTTGTGTAGCCGTGTTAGTAATCGTACGACTGTGTCCGTAGGTAGAAGCAGCTAGTGAGGTGAGTTTGAGTGTGGTGGGTGTCTTTGGTGTATGAGTGTATAATACTATTATGTGGATGTCTTAACTCTTATTTCCCTTATCTCTTATTTCTGTTATTTCTATTTTTATTATTTCTCATTTCTTATTTATTTTATGTCATCCATCCTATTTCATATTTCATTGCGATCTTGTTTATTATTCTTTATCTTCAGCCGGGGGTCTATCGGAAGCAACCACTTTACTTCTTCGGAGGTAACGGTAAACTGTGTATATTTTACCCTCCCCAAACCCCACTTTATGGGAATAAACTGGATTTGTTTTGTTGTAGCTTCAACTGACAGTAAAATTTTAAATTTATTTTAATTGATATTAATGTGTATATTAC
>NW_025857956.1:0-1831 GCF_002878395.1 Capsicum annuum
GCTATCTTCCAAACATGTCGTGGCTCAATGCTCCTGTGGATGACATCATCAAATGTAGCTTCTCCTGTGCTCCAAGCTATCATCCACACACGTATTTGTTCACCTAAAACAACCAAATCTTGGGTCCATATATTCGATCCTTGAAGTATCGATCCCAAAGGAGTTGAGCCCATTGATCTTGTATCACTGTGTCGACAACACAACACTCGTGTAAATTCCACTATAAAAGCTCATGCTTGCTGCTGTAATTGGATGTTTGATAAGCACAACAACGGTAAAGAAGAACAAAGAGAATATTTGCAAAAGCTTACCAGCATTGGATTAAAAACCTTAAGAGCTTCATCACTTTTTCCATGGACAGCTAACCCCATGATCATGGTATTCCTAGAACACAAGTTCCTCCTCCTACCAATCTCGTGAAAGAGTTGCACTGCCCTATCAATTCTAACACACTTTGTATACATTTCAAGCATTACAAACAAACATATTCTTAAAGTATCCACTTGCTCTTGCATAAACTTCAATCTACTCCCCAACCTCTAGTGCCCCAAGATTCGCACAAGCTGGAAGAACACTAGAAATCTTAACTTCATTAGGCTTTACCCCTCCGGCTTTCTCCATTTCCTTGTAAACAGCTAGTGCATCCGCATACTTTCCATTTTACGAACATCCACAGATCATCGTAGTCAAAGAAATCACATTCCTCAAAGGAATTTCCGAAAACAACTTTAAAGCTTCTTCCACATTTCCATTCTTGGCATACCCAGAAATCAAAGAATTTCAAATTGAAAACCCTATTTGATGAAATGAACACGAACATTTGGCTTTGAATGGGGCTCGAACGATTGGCGCTTGCGGCGAAGACGAACATGAAGGAGTGTGGATTAGGGGAGCAGCCTTGACGGTGCATCTGGATGTAGAGAGAAAAACACTGGTTAGAAAGCCCATGAGAAGAATAGGCTTGAATGAGCTTGTTGTAGAGGAAGACGGTTTGGTAATATTATCAAACACCGTGGGCATACGGGATGTTTGGGGTTTCACCAAGTTTGGTGATCACGTACTGGGTAAAGTCAATGCCATTTCGGAGATTGTGGGCGTGTATTTGTTTCAGTTGGTTCATAATTAATGTTTGATTACGTCAATACACCATGCAAAAATCTACCTCGTAAGAGATTTTCATGATTTGAAATTTGATTAATAATAAAAATAATGTAAAGTCTGTGTTATAAGAGATTTAAGTGGTGTTCATATCGGTCAAACTTGTTGATTCCAAACAAATGCAATTTAATGAACTATGTGGCATTGACAATTTGAAACCTTGGAAATACTTAATTTAAGTTTTCTAGATGTGAGCTTAAATGGAGAAACACAAAAGGATTTTTGTAGTTGATCACAACTTGTTTGGATTGGAGCGTAGCTATTGTTGTTGGAAAATGAGTGGTTGTGTAAAATTGATTTTGATACAACCAAAACAAGCTGAGGTATGTGAATTCTCCCTGACCATAGGCTCAATTTAATTTCATCTTATGTCCCTAATCTGTCTTGTGAGGACTCAATCATAAATTGACTAGTTTTAACTTGGACGTTAGTAGCGAAAAATAGTTTGTTATGCATATAGCTATTGGTAACATTTTTTCTCAATTTGTAATCATGAGTTCACGTAAGAAGGCATATTGTCGCAACCCAAGCCGAGGCCCTAGACGAGATGGGCTTGCCGAACCATCAAAGGCCCGAGAGACCCCTGTCTCTGTCCAACTGTCACCACCCGAGCCAAGGCCCTAGCCGCGCTGGGCATTCTGGACCATCAAAGGCCTAAGAGACCCATGTCTCT
>NW_025857957.1:0-2908 GCF_002878395.1 Capsicum annuum
ATTGGGGTTTGTCCCAATGGCTCATGGATATACAGTTTAGTAGAGGCTTGTCAGACTAGATGGATAGATCGATCAGATTTGTCAGAGATGTCGTATTTTGTTACTCTTCGTATTTCATTCGTATTGTAGTATGATATTATGGAAGATGTTTATATGTTTTGATTATGATGACTTTGATTGTAAGTGTTGAGTGGTAGAAAAACGGCTAAAAGGGTTAGCTTGGAGCTACTTGTAGCCTTAAACACCGTGTGACGCCTCGGGCTCGTTTTTAGGGCGTTACATACATAAAGGAATTATGACATATATAAAAATTACAAAAGAACAACTATTTTACGTAAGATTTTATTCGGCTTTCGCTGAGATACTATTTGATGAAATTAAACCAGTGGTTATAGTAGTAAAAATTGGTATGTCAAGAGACTACATTATACCAGAAGAAATATCTGAACAAGACTAAATAAAGAAAACCGATATACTAGCCTTTTTCAAGAACAAACTAGTTATTGGCTTGGGCACAATTATACAAGAGTTAGCACATAACTATTTGAACCGTAATCCAGTTTGAAATTATTATACTAGAGATCATTTATTAGTTTATTCAACATGTAAAGACATAAGAGAAAATGATTTGGAAGAAATTCGTCGATGGACGATGACATTATTAAAACCAGAAGATAACTCTCTCACAAGATCTATCAAGAAAGGAGTTATTTCTGACGGACTTATGGAACAATTCTGCAAATTAATTAGACAGAGATATGATGATCATCAATGATTCTGTTGTAGTGGACGACATAATATTATTCCAGAAATGACACTACAATAGAAGCAAACGAAAAAATTAGGACAGATGAAAAAATAAAGACAAAAAGACAAAATCATTAAAGAGATATATGACTTATTAAGATAGTTTTTGAAACATGTAAATTATAATATGTAAAGCATTAGGTAGCATTTATTAGTTTGACTTTTAGGCCAAAGTTCCATTATTGGTTTTTTATTTTTTTAGTCATAAGAAATTTTTTTAAATTTACTTTAAGAAACAAGTGTAAAGTTGTAGGACCTAGAGCCATTATTAGTCTTTTAATTTTTGACAGATGTAAAGGTAAGAATAGTATAAAGTAGTTTACGCGTTTTCTTTTTAGTCTATAAATATGTAAGCCTTCGGCAAGTTAAATGCAAGACTTTATGAGTTGAAGCAAGCTTCCTCTTGTACACAAATACTTTTGACTGTTTAATAAAAACAGATATATTTCTAAGGAAAAGCTATGGATGAACAAAGTCCAGAATTATCAAACCTACCAGAACAGGTATATTTATTTATGATTATGAATATCTAAATTCATAAATTCCTGATAATCATGATATGATAAAATAAGTTCATGTTAGTTACTATATAGTAGAATTATTCTAAGGATAATATGTTACAAAGCTTATCAGCAAAGAGGAAAAGAAGAAAAATCGCTAGGACTATACCGTCGTAAAGGTGAAACCGGTGAGGCAAGAAGGTCATGATAGGGGAGTAACCAGTGTAGAGGCGTCGTTTAAGGAAAAGTATCTGAACTACCATGCTAATAGTGATAGAGTAACATAATTATTTAAGACTAATCTGGTATATAGTGATCTAAGATGACCATATTTTGTTATGTATATAATTGAAGGGATTATTTTGAAATAACATCCTATGAAAAATGAATACTTATTTATCAGATAAATTTAAAATGTTTGTTTTGTATATACTTAAGGATATAGAAATTGTAGATATAAGAAAAATCATGTGGGAAAAACTATTTGATAAATATTTTATGGCTAGACTAAATTACATACCACACCTACCTACCTATTCTTACAAATACCTACATACCAAACCAACACATCAACCATGATAAATTACGCATATTTAAAATATTGGAAAATGGATATGAAAAATATACAATTAATAGAAAAACTAATGAAAAAAAAATCTAGAAACAAATATATGAGAACTAAAGATATAAAATATATAGAATTCCTTAGTGAAAAATATACAAGAATTACTAAGATTAAAACCAACAACCAGTAGATATTATGATAAAGCATTTACTAACCCATAAATCTAATTCCAAATTAACCAAGTTATTCGTAGAAACCTAAGAATCATATGAACAATATGACAAACTATATATCTGATGAAATTAAAATGCTTGTTTTATTTATCATTAAAGACTTAGAAATAGAAGACAGAAAGAAAATAATATGGGAAAAAATATTTCATGAAGAATCATTAAGTCTAGAATGGTTAGAAGATATGCATGATCTTAGCTTATATCATTTAGATAGTTATTACTCAGATAATAACAGTTATTACTCAGATGGATATTATACAGATTAAATGTTAGAATATATTAAAAGAGTTAGGGAAAAACAAAGTTGGCCATACAATGAAATTAATTATAGAAACCAGCTTAGAAGAGGAAGAAAATAATTAAAAGAAAGATTAATTTGGATCGATAAAACCATGAAACAACTAGAATTAAAAGACAGTTTAGAATATTATTTAGACAGAGAATTATTCATAGTAGAAAAAGATAGGATAATTAATAAAATAGACAACCTAGAATTTAATATCAGATATTGTACAATTAGAATAAATTATTATAAAGAAATTTGCAGTATTACAACTACTTTAGGATAAAATGATAAACTACGAATATATAGAATATTGGAGAAAATATATGGAGGAAATAAGATTAACAGAAATACTTATGAAAGAGAATCTACTTTACTACCTAAAAACTAGAGATATGAAACATATAGAATACCCTAAAAATAATATAGAGGAGTTAATAAGTTTAAAATAAAAATCTAAGGAATACTATGACATAGCATTTCAATTAACATGATAGAACTAGTAAGTACTAGTTATCTA
>NW_025857958.1:0-3473 GCF_002878395.1 Capsicum annuum
AGGCAAAACAATAGGTACATGATGAGGTAAGGGTTATCTCACAGCTATAGGTCTTATTGACACATGAATTTGATATCTTTTTTACTCATACTTGTGTTTAATTATTTTTATTGTTAGTATACATTTATTTGTATATCAAAGAGTTGTAAACAACCCCAGGTCTGACTATACGCTACCCTCTCCAAACTCCACATGTGGGATTACACTGAATTGTTATTGTTGTCAGAGGGTTGAAAATTGTTGTTGATTGTAACTTTACACTATTTGGCCAAATTTGGAAGCTGACAGATGTGATGAGGACACTTGAATGGATGTTGTATCGAGAAGCAACTCAACATTACTCAATACTTCTAAGTAGCCGAATTGATGCACCAGAAGTTTTTTTGTGTCAAATGGAGGAGCGTAAATCTGATGAACTACTTGGTACATGGAGGAGTACAACCATCAAATCATGCACCATACTTGGAGTCGACAATAAGAGCGTCTCTCTCTAATCTAGTGGGATCTAATGTTAATGTATATCTCTCATGTGAGATCAATAATACCTGACAAGTTCTTCTTAAGGAGGTACATCTTTGTTTAGACGCAGGGCAGCTTCATTACCTGCCCACTACTTCAAATTGAAGATTGTGCCAGCAAAATATCATTCCTTGTATGATGAAGTCATGAAGGTATATGTTAGCCATTTTTAAATGAGAATTATATCAACTCTAATTCACAAAATTGAGGGATATATCTAATCATTTTTTCCTAAAATAAATATATATGTTCTAAAAGATCTACTTTATAATTATAAAACTAACAAAATTGTACTAATGGACATAATTTCTGAGATATGAAGATCAATCTTTTAATTTATTTTTTCCTTCAAATTATTTTTTAACTGTATTTATAAATTTAAAATAGAAAGTCTTAAACTATATGATAAGAGGCATTAGGAGAATTAGTAATTAAGTAGTCCTATATCATATGTATGGTACGGGATCTGGAGTTCAGTTATCTTTATGTATTTCATCATACCAAAATTTGATCTACGAGAGCCTCCAGCAATAGCCTATGATGAAGTAGAGATAAGTATATTTGCAGGTTGAGACTTTTTAAGTTGCAGAGCTTTGTGAAAAGAAGACATATATGCAAATCGTTAGCTAATTATGACTTGGAATTAATTGTAATATGAAAAAGTCTTAATCTAAATATTTATATTTGTAAGTTAATTGTTCATACCTTTTACGTGCAATGCATTTTTTATGTAAATTTGTCAGTCGGTATCTATTAATAGAGTTGTTTTTCTAAAGAAGACCAATAGAATAGTGGAGGGGGCAAATGAGGAAGAGTTGATGAATGCGGTGGTTTAACTGCCTCAACAAGGATGTTTAGATGCCCACACATTGCTGTAGTATTGAATTCACTCTCCAAGCTAAGAAAAATTAAAATTATTAGGCCTAACATTAATGCTATATCTTAAATTTCATAATTCGTTCTACGTTGTGGCTATTGTCCGAGTATTATATTTGCATTGTGGATTGATATATGATATCCGACAGACCAATTAAGAAGTTGAGTCCCTCTATGTTTAGTGGAGCCATATAACTTAATGTGTTACATAACTTTCAAAAAATATAATTCTAGACTTAGTTATTTTTGTAGGGTTTAATTAGCTGGTAGTTTATTTGTTCATTTTATTTTATGTTAATTAATTAATAAAATAATTATTAGTTAGTTCTTTAAATAATATAACTATGAGTTGCCTTTCGATATCGATGATAAATTTTTATTCATTTAGATTAGGTAGAAACAAAAGAAATAGTTGTAGTTAAAAAAAATCATGCAAAATTTATTTGTGATTCTTGAAAAGCAGAATAATGACTTTTTATTTATGTAATTTAAAGAACTAAATCTAGGAAACATAGCATCTTAAGATACATGAATGACTCAACTCTTATTCACTAATTAAATGGTTCCTAATATGTTAAAGATATATAATCTTTTAAATGTCTCAATTTTTATAAAAATATAGAATCCTGATGATAAAAATAACTCTCTATTAAAAATAGAATATTTTTTACATCAGAGAATAAGTAGAATAACTAAATACTATTTCGAATATCTAAACGCCGGTTATCATTAATTTGGATCATTCCAATTTATAGAAAAAACTAAATAGTATAATTTTAAACAAGAAATATATTTTTGGCTACAACTAATTTTGCTTCTTAATTATTAGTATAACGGTGATTTATTATGTTCCTCTTTAATTAACTACATTTTTTATATTCAAATTTTACGTGATATTGTTAAATTTTTTTGTACTAAATAATATAACATACATACTAATTTATTTTTATATATATTTAATTTTAATTAATGCTTGATACATGTGCAACGCACGTACATTAAGCTAGTATACAAATAGATGTTTAGTACTACTAGAATACTAATACAATTACCAATGCAAAGCATATCTAACTCTACTAACTCTAACAAAATCAGCCACTCTAACAGAATCAGTTAACATACTAACTCTAACAGAATTAACTAACGTACACTCTCCTTATCTTCTATTTGATCATTATCTTCAACAATATAACTTATAGCATTTCACATGCTACTAGCTCAAAAAAGTGTAGCTATGATATTCTAGGATTCCTTAAAGAATACTACATTAATCCCATCACATGCACCCAGAGATGTACTATTATAAATTTATATGCTTATAGCTAACAAAACTTCCTCTGTAGTGGTTGGTGATATCAGTTCTAATTGTTTCTTTCTATTGAATTGATAACCATCTTCCATTACTCTAGGATCAATTTAAGGGAACTAGAAGCTGTCCTTAGAAGTTGTTGATAGTAGTTAGGATTTCCTCTTCAATTGTTTCAGTAATAGTCACCATATTAACGTTACTATTGCTTCAACATGAAGAAACATTGTAACCAGTCAGTATTACAAATGCATGGCCCAGTCTATCTTGGTATAAACATGATTTGTTTTTCCAAGCAAATCTTCTTTCAACACTTCTCAATTCAGTGAGGCCAATCCCTCAGTTTAGTCTCTTAGACTAAAGAGCAAATCTTCTATACTAACTGTATTGATGAATCATCCATTATCACGTTGCTGCGTAAATTATTCTACACCAAATTTTCAAAATGAAGTATGAAAATGATTTTGGAATTATATAAATAGGAGTAAATATTTGATGTTTATACTATTTTAAAAGTGAGAAGTCTGTATTTTGAAAAATTAAATTATCAAAATGTCCTTATAATATTGATGGACATCTATGCCCTTCACAAACCATCAATTTACGTTCAAAATGTGGAGAAGTTAAATGTTGTAAAAGATTAGATCAATATAAGACAAAGGATATAAAATGGAAGTAATCATTCATCTAATTTAGTGATGCATTAAAGAACCTATGAAGTGGTTGTAGTAATTAGAGAACATGAAAGTTGATCTGCCTTTCAAATTCTCCT
>NW_025857959.1:0-3005 GCF_002878395.1 Capsicum annuum
TTTTACATAGTTTCAAATATATGAATTTTATTTCAAAATCTTGAAAATTTCGTACCTATTTACGATCTAATCAGAACTATTTAATTTTCGAAAAAAACAAAAGTGACAAACATATTGAGACAGAGGAAATATTTTTGTTATACTCCTTCCGTCCCAATTTATGTATCACTATTTTTTTTGGTTTGTCTAAAAAAGAATGTCATATTTTATTATTTGATAATTATTTAATAAAGACACAATTACACTTTACGGTTATTGGTCCCACTTATAAGGCCCCACTTAATTAAAGATAATAGTAGTATATTTTTTTTTAAGGACAATTTGGTAAACATCATCAAGTCTTTTCTTATTTTTTAAATTTCTAATCCGATCAAACTATGCACATAAAATAAAATGGAGGGAGTAATAATAATAATAACAATAATATTTAGGAATAGTATACTTAACTAAATAATGAATGATTTCTTTTGCATATAAAAAAAGCATGTATTATTACACATTTATTAATAATAAATTATGTTCACTCCTCACAAAGGTAAATTTTTATTAGGTATTTAATAAATATTTTTCTCAATTCCTTTTTACTTGATCTATATTAACTTTATAAAGATCCTAAGAAAATATTTATTAAAAAAATTATTTTATTAAATTTATTATTTTAATATGTTTTAAAAAATTAAATTTGATCATTAGTATTTTATAAAGTTGCTTAATCATAAGATTAATATTAAAAGAAAATAATAAATCTTTCTTATTTGCTAGAATAAAGAAGTTACAGGAGCCACATAAAAGAGTCTCTAACAATTCTTAATTTTAATATATTGTTGTAATTTATAATACTTCTTATGTAACTTTTAAATGATATATGTTACTCCTATTCTGCTTGCCCAAATTTTTGTGGCGGTGAAAGTCAATTATATATTTTAAATAATTTAAATTTTTAATTATCATGATTTATAATACGTGTTCTTCTATTCCAATTTAAGTGGTACAATGCTTAGATAGTCATAATAATAAATTAAGGGTGATTCATGATTGAGGCAGTGGATCAGACATATCTTAAATAGCTTATACTAACTAATTAGGAACGATATAGCAAAATTACTATAAAAAATATCTTTGAAAAAAATTAAGTGAGTCTTATATAAGACGTCAAGTTAATTTAAAACATCAAGAGTTAATTTATCATTTTATGTCTATTTTACTTTTTTTATTAAATATTATTAATTTTTTAATACTTAGGTGACTTGTAATAATTAATTAGGGGTGATATGATAAAATTATGGTTGAAGCAGCTGAAACAAACATGTCATAAATTTCTATTTTATTTTTTATTAAATATTATTAATTTTTTAATACATAAATTACTTATAATAATTAATTTAGGGTGATATAGTAAAATCATGGTTGAAGCAACTGAAGCAGGCACGTCAAAATTGCCTCTTTTACATTATAGAAAAATACGTCGCAGTGTTAACCGTGTTGGGTTGGATTATTAATTAGGTCGGTAGTGGGTTAATTCAGATTATTTTTGGGTGGATTATGAGATAAATTAAATTAAAAAGGGGTAAATGGACATGTTTGCGTAACGTGTCCTATTGTTACTAAGAAGGGTATATATGTATCTTTTTACTAATGATAAGGGTATATTTGTACCTAAAATATGACGAAGGGTATATTCGTACCATTTATTAAAGTTCGGAGGTATGTCCGTTCTTTTTCCGAATTTTAGTGGGCCGATCTACTTGTTAAATTTATATTTTTCTAATTTTAAAATTTTTTATTTAAATCTTCTTTACACATCAACAGTTGCAAATTCATTTAGCTTTGCTTTCTATCAAAAATATCACTCAACTGAAGATTTTTATTTTCTAAAATCATTTAACTATATTTAGCGTTTAAAAAAGGGCATGCATGGTAGAATAAAGAATTTATTTATTCATGTAAATAAATAAATATTGATAGAACTCACGTTGTTGATATGTATCAAATATATTTATTTGATACATATATCTGATGCATGTATACTTGATACTTGTTTGACACATTAATCTACGGTCACTATTATCTCCATCATTCGTCGGCACCACCATCACCACCTTTGTTGTTTTCATCGAAAACCTGCAATCTTTGCATCTGTACTTGGGCTCCTTAGGACAAATTAAAGGAATTTGTAATGGCGTGAATGGTGCAAACTTAATTCTTATTGGAAAAAATTCAGCACTGATGTAGTGCAAGAATTGAGAAGGCAAAAATTTCATGGCTCCTTAGGATTTCACGATCGAATCAATCTAAGAATTGTCTGTAGCGGATAAGAATTCCAATGCTCCTGAGGAGGAATCGGTGATTGCACCATTTGAAAGATATTAAGAGCATGATTTTGGGCAGGGTGTAAAAATATCGAACCGACTGATAAACTGAATCAATAAAAATGCTATTGGGCTATTGGGTTAACAGTTTTTTATTGATTTTATAAAATTTTTATTGGGTAACCAGTTTAGTTTTGGTTTTAGCTTATTGGGTTATTGATTTAATCGATAACCCAATAAGGATGTACGAAATTACTGTTTTACCCCTATTTATATTATATGTATAAATATTCATGTTACTTATATTATATATATTATATTAATATATATTACTTATTCACAATCCACAAAGTATTTAGTTAATACGTTAAAACAGAATTGCAAAAGTTAGACGATCACTATTGACTATTCAATATTTACAAATCACAACACATAACCCTCTTTGTAAACTGGCGAGTCGAGACGACAAGGATTGACCAACCGGCAACAGGCAACCCTCGTTGTGAATAATATTTTTTATCTTTTTAATTCCTTGTTAATATACTTTATATTAAATTATTTTTTGTGCTTTCTGTTTTCTCTGCACAGGTACTTTGCTGCCTTCTTAAGTTCTTTTTGTGCTCTCTAGTTCCTAACACAGTTACCCTGTACCTTTTTTCCCCCTCTTTTGTAATCGATCGATCAATGGATTCACAA
>NW_025857960.1:0-1923 GCF_002878395.1 Capsicum annuum
GTCCTCAGCTTAGATTTCTTTAATGAATCCATGCCTTTGATATTTTACTCCTCAGGACAAAGATAAGTGTTAATGTTATGTATTGTAGTTTATATGCTTCTGGTTCATATCGTTAGCCTTTGGTGACCTCTTTCTATGTTAAGATAGTGGTGATGATAGTAGATAAACAATGGTTTATATGTGAGAGAGCTGATGACCCTCATTAAGAAAGATTATTTATGCTTTTCTATCTAAGGCTAAATTTTGAAGTAAGATTGAGTCCAAGTCTTTGATACATATCATGGTTAGTTATAAATTGTGTGTATGTTTTTAAGAATAGTGCAAGAAAATTGTTGTTGATAAAGGTTTAAAGAATATGCGAAGTATGCCTTTAGGGGTATTTGCCTTAAAGTTATATGTGATTTTTAATGATAGTTTTGAATGTCATGTTGGGTGTAAGATGATGAATGCAATATGCACTAGTGAATCCATATCAAGAGTTTTAAATTAGTCATTGAAGTGGTAAGGCATGTTATGCTTAGGGTGTGAGCTCTAACAAGATATAGAATATTGAGCCTTGTGGATTAGACTAGTATTGTGGTTTGGCATGTTGTATCTTATGATTTAGTGTTAGGCTTGATCATGGTGAGAGAACTTAGTTTAGTTTAGACCTTAGTAGAAAGATTTCGCAGTGCCAATATGAGAATTATAAGTTGAATCAAATGAGTATGGTATTTAAGGGGAAGAGTATAGTTGAGAGAACATTTGCGAAGTGATGCCAAGCTTGAAAGTAAGAAGTTGTGTTGCCTACGGCCTAGCAATCGTATCCTAGTTTATGAGTTATATAATTATATTCCATGCTATAGAGTTATATCAATGTTGTAATTCCTTAGTCAAATGTCTTGTTCAGAGCATGCCCAAAATTCTTTGCTCCCTTATGTCAATAGAATTTCATAGAAAAGTGCTAAAGAAACACTCCATTTAAGTATGGCTAGTCAGTATGATCTAGTCCATATAACCTGTAATCTAGTTTAGCAAGCAAGGAGATAAGCTCCTATAGATTCTTAATTTTCCAACTAGTCTTACTATCCGCAGTATTATACGCATGTACATTCCAAGAGGCAATGTGTTTGTGTCCAATTAAATTATGAATTTAGCTCATTTCATGCATCAGTTTTAGTTTCAGATATTAAGTCATGATTTAGTTCATAAGTATCCTAGGTAGTATCACAGTCTCTTCCTAGTATTTTCATCAAATTATTATCATTCAGGGACGAACGATCCCAAGAGGGGGATGTTTTAATACCCCGAGTTTTCATGTCTTAAACCTCTCATCCTTTCTCATAAGATCAGATCCAGTGCAAAGTAATGGTTACTCATAAGTTGACACTGTCATTTCTATTTTAGCCAAATAGTTATTTTTCTTGAGGATTCATGCATTTGCAGACCAATTCAGTAGCTCATTATTCTTGAGATCCAGTGATTCAGTTCTATCAGTTACACATGATAGCTTGGAGACTAATATTCCTCTGTGTTTCAGGTTAATTGTCCACATTCGAGGATGAATGTTCCCAAGGGGGAGATAATGTAATACCCCATATTTTTGTGCTAGAATTCTAATCGTCGTTCCTGCGCGTCTATGCTCTAATCCAAGTGATTCTCACATGAATACAAGTTGCATGATCATTATCCTAGTCTATGGAGTAGTTTGAGGTGGAAAATTCTTATAGCGATGACCTAGAATAAGGTTGAGCTAAGACCAATTGATTCATCCAATGTTTGACATTCGATTCTACAATGGTCAACTTCAAATGTAAATATCTATTAATATACATGCAATTTTTCATTGCAAGACCTATCAAATTGTATATAATTGAATTACCTTTCCAACGATACCAATTTTGCAAAAAATCGCTACCCGAGCGAAGAGTTTTGTCCATTTTT
>NW_025857961.1:0-4280 GCF_002878395.1 Capsicum annuum
CACATATAACAATGACTAATGCACGTAATTAAGTACGGGGTGTTACAAAGATAATCGAAGGCGACCCATTCAAGTATAAAGGAAAAGTTACCGAGGTATGAACGTATTTTCTATTATGCAATAATACTACTGGTGCATCAAATGTTATGTAATTGTTAATTGATATTTTATAGAACGTGCATCCGTACATCATCCCTACTATTCGTAAGACGAAAATGGATTACATGATTATGTTTGAGCCATATACGGAATAGGTGAAGAATAACGTCCTCGATGGCTTGAAAAAAGAGTTAGAAGGGGTGACTATCCTTACTTCAAATGAGGACAGTGATGATGACGGGGATTTGGATGGTAACCTCATTGTAGTACGCATTGGTGATGATGATTCTCCGAGCACCTCCAAAGATGTAGTTGGAACCTCACCCCCCATGTATCTTCATAAGTATGTCGTTGTGCTCGAGGAAGCGATGTTGGATATTGTTGCCTATATCAGAGAGAAAAGAATAAAGAAAAAGAAAATGGATGAGCGACAACACGAGTGAGGTAACTTCATTTAATAATTGATGTTTTTAATGAATTTTTAGCTTTAAATATCAGTAACACTTTATAATATAATGATACAATGCATGTGGACCTTCGTGAATTAGAGAGGAATAAAGAAGGAGAAAAAAGGAACAAAATGGATGAGTTGGCCTCTGTTGTGGAAGAAGAGGAAAATGAAGAAGAAAAGTTGGATGATGAAGAAGATAAGAGCCAAGAAGAAGGTGACAAAGTAGCAGCTGCAAAAGCAGAAGAAGCGACAACAGATGAACAAGAAGGCGAGAAAAAAGAAAAAACTGTTGAAGAAGAAGCTGACAAAGCTGACAAAGAAGAAGTTGAGAAAGAAGCAGGAGCTGAAAGGAAAGAAGAAGCTGAGGAAGAAACAGCTGCTGCAGGTGAAGAAAGAGAAGAAGGTGTGGAAGAAAAGGAAATTAAAGAAGCACCAGTTCCTGCACATGCTGAAAAAAAAAGAGAAGAAGGTGAGAATGAAGAAGCAGCTGGAGAAAAAGTTAAGAATGAAAAAGCAGCTGCAACTGTTGAGAAGAAAAGATTTGAAGCTAACCAAAAAGATGTGGTCATGGACATTGTTGATAAAATCAACAGCAACACTTGTGTTGATGAGGAACTTAAGGAAAAAGACATTTGAATCCTTATTCGTTTAATGTGTTGTTGAATCATGGTGGTTATGATAGGACAATTTTTTTTTTATTTCTCAAATATGAAGGTTGAAGGATATGGTGGTAGGATATGACAATTATTTTTTTATTTTATAAAACTTGTTATGATTCTGCAGTGAATCTGTTTATGTCAAACTGATTTGTGGCATGGAATTTGAATATGCATGGTGTGGTCATAGTTGGTACATTGTATGCTTGATATCATAGAATGCATACTTAATATTTCATATACCGTATGCATAGTCTATCATTACCCTGGTGGTTTAATTTAAGTTGACGTGTTGTTTAATCGACTAAGATTCTATCAAAAATAGTATTAACATTATAGAAAAATAGAACTATTAATATTTATTCAATATAACTACATCCATGTTACAGTTTTCCAAAGAACGAATACTAGCATTATAGCACATAACATCATTTTAGTACATTCTCCCTTTCTTTGGCCAAAATTATTTTGTTTTAGTTGATCCCTCTTTATTTGGGTGTCATGTAGCAATATTTTAAAGTGATCCCACTATTCTTCGATTTCTTTGAACAAAGTCATGAGAAAATCTTTATTTTCTTCGCATTGTTGGAGCCTTTGTAGTAGATTAAATTTTGTCAAGCCTTGAAAATTTAATGTCTCGTGTCCCGGACTCAATGTTGATGGACTGGTCGGAGGTGATAGCTCATCAAGCTATTTAAAAAATGATCATGCGCCATTATCCTAGGAAAAAAATAATAATTACATAACGCTTAACTTAACTGTTTTTTTTTTAAAAAATACACACCTCACCTTCGTAATTGCACAATTATAAAATTTGCAACTAGGATTTGAATCTGTGTGTAACGTCCTCAAGACAGCCACATTCCCACAATGACAAATTAGAGTATTTTTAGAATTGAATGTTTGAGATGTTTGCGACATTGTAGAATTTTTAAAAACAAAACAAAGTGAACGAAATAAAATAATGAGGGATGGACACCTTATAAATAAAGTAAAAATGAAGTGTTAACACTGATGGCTTACAAAAGTAGCCGTTTGTTACAGTTGGAAAAGTAATTTTTCTTTTTTTGAACTGGTGGTGACACTTAATAGATTGTCGTAGATCATGACCTATGTCCGCCATATATTAGTCTGGTCTACCGTGAACTTATACATGTAGTAGTGCATCGTTTGATATCCTTATTATGCGTAGACTATGTTGATCTATGTAAACTTCTATAAACCATCATGTGGATGTAGTTAAAAATGAATAAATAAATTAAAAATAAATTTAAATAGATAATAACATGTTTTGGGGCTGGTGGAAGATATTAATTAAATATAATATGATTTAAATGGATAATCACATATTTTGGGGCTGGTGGAAGAAAATAATTTAATAAAAAAAGATTTAAATAGATAATCTTGGAGTGGTGGTGACACTTAATAGACCGTCGTAGATCATGACCTATGTCAGCCATCAATTAGACTGGTCTACCGTAGACTTACTCCTTTAGAAGTGCATCGAATGATATCATGCTTATGCGTAGACCACGGTGATCTATGTACACTGTTATAGACCATCAATTGGATATAGTTAAAAAATGAATAAATAAATTATAAATAAATGTGGTGTGGATTTCTACACATATGAAAGAGTGTAAACAATTTACATGATCATATTTGAGCTTAAATAAATTAGGGGATGAATTAAGAAGTGTGTGGATGGGTAGTGGTTGAATGTTCAATATCGTAAGAGTAATGTTTGTCAAAGCACAAGTATGTTTTGAGGATGTGCATTGTATTTGATGACTACACATTCCACATACTCCTTCCATCACCACCCCTAAATCAAAAGAGTGTTTGGAATTTATAGTGGTAGAACAATCATCATCCTCAATACATACTTGTGCTTTGAAAACATTACTCTTAGCATATTGAACATTCAACCACTACCCATCCACACACTCCTTAATTCACTCCCCCCCCTCTAATTTATTTAAGCTCCAATATGATTATGTGACTTGTTTACACTCCTTCACATGTGTAGAAATTCACACCACATTTATTTATAATTTATTTATTTATTTTTTAACTACATCCAAGTGATGGCCTATAACAGTGTACATAGATCACCGTGGTCTACGCATAAGCATGATATCATTCGATGCACTTCTAAAGGTGTAATCTACGGTAGACCAGTCTAATCGATGGCTGACATAGGTCATAATCTACGAAGGTCTATTAAGTGTAACCACCACTTCAAGATTATCTGTTTAAATCTTTTTTTATTAAATTATTTTCTTCCACCAGACCGAAAACATGTGATTATCCATTTAAATCATATTATATTTAATTCATCTCTTTCACCAGCCCTAAAACATGTTATTATCTATTTAAATTTATTTTTAATTTAGTTATTTTCTTCCATATGTCCTAAAACGTGTGATTATCTATTTAAATATTTTTTAATTTAATTATTTACTTTCACCAGCCACAAAACAAGTCATAATCTATTTAAATCTTTTTTAATTAAATTATTTTTTAATAATCTGTTATTATTTGTTTTAATTTAACCGATGACCCATTGATTCATAACTCTACGATCGACGAATATGTAAAGTCAAGAAAATACCGTGTATACAATCGATGATAGACTATATATTACTTTTTCACTCTTCAGGAAATTAGTCAAGCTACAGCACTGTAAATTGAAAAGACATACATATTTGATTCAAGTTTTTGTCTGTAAAGAAGAGTAACCGCCACATAAAAAAACCAGGAATCACAACAAAGAAGGTACAAGTAATGTTCAAAGAAACTGAAACATAGTTATATTAAAATTGTTCATTGCATTTCATTATAAAATTAACAGCAAAAAGGGCAAAATAGAAGAAGTTTTCTTCTAACAAGATCCTACAAGAAAGCTTCTTCAGCAATGAACAAACAAAAAAAAATTAAACACATAAACTAAAATAACAAAGTAAACTAAATTATAGGGATTGGGGGGAAAAACTAAAATTTGGGGGGGGGGGGGGGGGGGGGGTTGATGTAGTCGTTGCCGTCCATTTCAAAACGCTCCAGAATTGCTCAGA
>NW_025857962.1:0-4469 GCF_002878395.1 Capsicum annuum
CTCAAATAAACCCTTTTAACCTTGGTATTTTTATGAATTGCTAGACTTGTTTGTTGACAAAATTTGTATGCGTTATTTCGGCTAACAATCATGTCTCTTTTATATGCTAACTTTTGTCTTGCTTTGTGCAATTGGAGAAGCTGGTAGCAGTTTTGAAATATTTCTTTACTTGTTTTGACAAGGACTTGACTCAAAGACAAGAAAAAAAATGACAGTGATTTTTATTTGGACAACTGACCCAAGAAAAATAAAAATAAAAATATAAAGAAGAAAGAAAGGACAATGAATGTCCCCATTTGAAACAAAGAAACAAAAAATTTCTCTAAAAATGACTGTCAACTCTAATGATTATGCCATGCATTTTGGATTAATCTACCTGATCTTTCCATCCACACCTTCCACCAGTTGTTATTAGGTTAATGACCTTGAAACTGAGTTGCTTTCTTGGGCCAATTACATTCGGAGACCTCATTCGGCTAGTGGCACCTTGAAGGGTTTTTGCCAACAAACCTCTCTTATTTTTCTCTCAGCTCACCATCATCTTATGGTTCCCATAAGGGTTTTTACCGAGAAGACTCTCTCATTTTTATTTCTCTCAACTTACCATCGCCTTACGGTGCCCGTGAGGGTTTTCACCAATAAGAATCTCTCATTTTTATTTCTCTCTTGATTCTTTGTGCTGAGGAAGACAGGTAGTTCCCAAATACATCATCATATCCCTTGAATGCTTTGCCTTAACATCCCCAAACATTGATCTGAAGGTCTTTCTTTGGTTGTAACTTGGATTTTGGATAGGGTTAGAAAGAAAGGATGGCATGAGGCCCAAACGACACTTGAAGTGGGTTAGGACTTATAACTTTTGGAATCGACTCAAACAATGAGGATTAACTCATGCCCCAGTTTCTTTTGACTGGGTGATTCTAAATTGTTTATTTGGTTGGACCGAGCGTTTAGTAGGGCAGCCTACATATCTCACCCTTGAGAGAGGAGAATCAGGTCACGCGTAGTTCTGGCAGCTTGTTCTTTCACTTGATTCTAATTTTTTTTCTTTTGTTGACTCTTTTCTCTTTGGATTTTTCTGACTCTATTTGTCTTGACACTTTTTTCTTTTTGGACATATTTTTTCTCTTTTTTTTTTTTAACTTTTTATGAATTTATTATTTTGTTCGACATTTTTCTTTTGAGCTTTGCTGACTATATTGATTCCAAAAGAGGGGTATGAAATAAAATAGGACTGAAGCTCAAATGGGGTAAACAAAGGATGACACGATGTTTGGATAGCAGAATGAAATGCCTTCGTCATATCAATCCTTGAAAATGCAAGTACATATCATGTAATATAAAAGTGAGAGATGAAGATCATTTGCGATATCTTTTTAAGCAGATTGAGTCTGTGCATCACTACTTCTTCTACAAACTCTGCCTTTGTTGTACATTCCTCACATTGAATGACTCATGCTTTCGTAGAGCTGCTTATCTTCTTGTTTCTCTTGATATAGGGATCATACGTCTACTATTTGACCTAATTGGGACTTGCCTTTCGATTGACGACCAAGTTGTTCTTGTGATTCTCAAAATAATTGCCTTAACTTGTCACCAAATGTCTCAGCACTCTATCTATTTTCTCATATGCTCTCTTTTTTTAACTTTAACCCTCTGATTCAATTTCATACTTAAGCTGAATTTTAAGATCTGGCTAAAAATTTCACTAGCATGTCATATCACTAGAGTCAACACAAAATGTACTATGTAAAGAAAACAAACAAAAAACACATATTTAAAACACAAAGAAAAATGAGACACTTCATTTAGTCAAAACAAAAGATAGAAGAGTTTGAACATAAACAACAAAAGGACAAAACAATACAAATCCCGAACTACAACCCTGAAATAATTTAGAGAACAGAAAATAAAAAAAATAAGCTACCAAACCCCTTCCTGGTAAGGAGAGGGGTGACTTCTCAATTGCTCATCCTGACATCTTAGCCACTGGTTTGCATATCAACATGACTAGAGTTTTTCTCACTGTCAGTGTTCTGCACCATGATTGATTTATCTTAAATCGTCTTTTCAATTTCTCTTTTCAAAGCATGACAATCTTTAATATCGTGACCCTGAACATCGGAATGATATGTACATCGTACATTAGGATCAAGACTTCTTAAATATGGGTCAGGAGTATACCCAAGGAGAGGAGTGATCATGCCCTGCTGTACCAATCTCTGGAATAAACTTGCATACGACTCTCCAATGGGTGTGAAACTATCCCTTGACTTCTATCTCATTTCATTATTTGGCTTAAATTGAAAACCAGGCCTAGAAGGGCTTTGGTATGTATGTGGAGTTGGAGGATAACTCAGCAGAGTTGGCGGGCGCCAGTGTGGGTAAGATGGAGGTTGAACATAGGGTTGCACATTATACACTTGATATGGAGATGGGGGAATGGAATATAATGAATTTTGGGAAGGATTCTGTGGAACTTGGCATAAACTTAGGTTTGAGCTCGTGGGTAACGATGGTATGGTCCTCTTACCTATGCCTGTTGTCCAACTATAATAGCAGATGCATCTTCCTCATTTTTCTTTCCTCCAACACTTCCCGAACCTTTTTGAATTTCTTGAGTAGTCATTTTCAGTGTTGCAAAACTCACAATGCGACTAGTCTTAATTCCATCCTCTATCATCTCCCCCATTTTGAGGACCCCAATAAATGGCTTGCCTAATGTAGGTAACAAATGTTGATAATATATTTCATCTTGCGCTTGAATAAACACCTCCACTATCTTGCTTTCTTTTATTGGCCGTTTTACTCTAGCAGCTTGTTCGCACCATCTGATTGCATACTCCATGAAACTCTTAGTATTCTTTTTTCTTATACCAATTAGGGATTTTTCATCAGGTATCAACTCCACATTGTATTAGAATTGTTGCACAAATCCATTAGCTAGGTCATCCCAACCAATCCACTTATTAATGTCTTGATCAACAAACCATTCCGAAGCTAGGCCTAAAAGACTCACCGAAATATACCATGAGTAATTCTTCCTTCTCTCCAGCACCCCTTAGCTAGTTGAAATAGCGTGTCAAATGTGCTACAGGATCACCATGTCCATCATACTTCTCAAACTTCGGCATTTTAAAACCAAGAGAAAGATGTACACCAGGAAACATGCACAGGTCTTTATATGAGACACTTTTGTACCCCGCAAGTCCTCGTAAGTTTTTCATAGTCAGATCCAAACTTCTCAATTTTTTTGGCTATTTCCTCTTGTTATTCTATCATAACAGGCTTCTCAATATTTGGAGGAAATTCAGGCAGTTGAGGGCAGTAGTAAGGACCAGTCGACTTAAATGTGGGCTCGGAAGCGTAATGCTGATCACTAAACATATTCAATATAGGGTCGCTTGTAGAGTGAGGAATCACAACCGTTGGATTGACATTGAAAGCAGGAGCTTTAGACGGGAGTGGGGCTGCAAAAGCATGAATAGCAGGCGGAGCCGAGCATGTGGTAATGTTGTATTGAGAAGTGAGGAAATGAATATTGGAAGTGTTTGGATACTGTTGCCTCGGAGTAGGTCCTGATGCATGTTGTGGCATGTTGACCAAAATAGGAAATTGTGCATGTGACACTGGAGGTAAACTAGAAAGATATTCTAGATATCTGTAGGAAATGGAGGAGGCGGCAACCCATTAGCCCAAGCTCGATGCATTTCTATCACTTGCTACCTCAGTTTTCGAATCTCTTCATTAGCTCCTACATTCTCATTCCCCAAATTCTCCATCTGATTAGTGACAACAAACTCGGTATCCTTGTTGGCCATAACTTTCTCTGTGACTTGGAGCAATATGGAGGACCAGCCAAAATGCCACAAACCAACCACCTTAAACTAACCCAAGAGATAGCAAATGCGTTAGAGTTCAATGATTTTTCAAAACCTCTTCTTCTTTTTTTTCATGAAAAAAATCACCGAACCCTAGAAGGGCTCCTACGTATCTCACCCCCGAAAGAGGAGAATCAGGTGTGCATAGTTTGTGAAGTTTTGACAAAATGGCCAATTAAACTCTTTTTTCTTTCATGAAACAAAGTGTTAAAAGAATTAGCGAATTTTTTTTTGTTTTTAGGTTTAAATCTCTATACAAAATGAAACATGTGATTACCAAAGAAGAATCTTTTTTGGGTTTTCGATTTTTGAATTTCATGTGAAAATGAAACTTGAACCTATTAAAGGAAAATCTTTTTATAGTTTTCTTTTAAAGATGTATATGAAACGCCTACTCTAAATGGAGAGTGAAGAAATATTTTTGGATTTTTCAAATAAGATCCCCGAACCCACAATAGGTTGCCTATGTATCTCACTCCCGAGAGAGGAGAATCAGGGGTGCGTAGTTTGTCCAGATGGGACAATTAACGATTAACTAATAAATTGACCCTAACTTAAGAGACACAACCAAAAACAAACAAATAAAAA
>NW_025857963.1:0-1055 GCF_002878395.1 Capsicum annuum
CACAGTGGTAGTCACTTTTTTTGTCTGTGCCCTTTTAAGGTGCTTGTAGGGTTAGTGCTACACTGTTTTCCTCTAATGGGTTCCAAGGAATGAAGTTCAGAGTGTCCTTCTCAAAGAGGTAAAGGGTTATTAGGTAAAAGAGGGGGCTTTTGAACATGTGACTTATAAGTGAATTGTGTTCACTGGAGTTCATTATGTTTAAAGTCCCCATCATCTAAGCTTGTTGCACCATTTGGTACCAGACTTGGTAGCCCAACCCCGATACTATATGGTCCACCCCTTCCTTTACAATTTGTGCCATCCAAGCTGGGTCTTGGATGAGTAGGACTATGGGCTAATCCCCTACCATAATGCAATGTGTTATGGTTTTGTATGCCAGGGTTAGCTCTGCCCAATACATCGGTAATCAATTCAGTGGAGGTGGTGCCGTGGTGAAGAATAATGGTTCCTTCAGGAAGGAGGTTGTTGGGAGGAGTAGAAGACATTGTTCCAGTGAATGGTATGAGTAAGTTCTCGGTTGGGATTATGGGGCTTCAAAAGGATGGTGGTGGTAGAATTGGAGTTAATTGGCATGACTGTATTGGTTATGTCAAATGACCTAGGGTGATGATTATCCCTAGTGGCGATGGAATTAATCCCCCCAGAATACGCAGAAACGGAGAAGGTAGTGAGGGTTTCCTCCAAGGGGATGAGATGACGGCCCCCGTTGGGTATATCAGAAATTAAAGAGGGGCCTTTCGCCTTAGTTAATGGGGGTGTGTTGGTTGGGAATTAATTTCCCTTTGGGGCCAGTGCCAGAGTTAAATTTTGGCAACTCAGAAGGCTTAGTGCCTTTTTAGGAAAGTGGTCCCGATTTGCCCCTTGAGGATTTCTTTTTTTCTTTTTTCTTGTACTGATTATTAACAATGGCTTTCTCAGTGACCATGGAGACTTGCTCCAACATAGCATCATTTTTACCTTGTATATCAATAGCTGAGTTATTTGCAATAGGCGTGAAGGAGTTGGGATTAAGAAACTTACCTGTTGCCACATCATAGATCTTTACTTGGTCTTTA
>NW_025857964.1:0-1496 GCF_002878395.1 Capsicum annuum
TGCAATCTGTCGAGTTATCATGAATCATCGTAGCAACGGGCAGAGCCCGCGTCGAACTTTTATCTAATAAATACACTCTTCTAATTACAATACCCTGTCCCATATTTAAGTCGTCTGCAAAGGACTCTACCCACCGCTCGATGGAAATTATACTTTAAGGCGGCCACCACCGACTCTTCTGCCGCGGTGGCTTAGCAAACGATACGTGCCCTTAGGGGCCGAATCGGCAAGTGGAAAGTAGGTGCATGCATCACTTTTAGCCCGAATTCTGACTTAGAGGCGTTCAGTCATAATCCAGCACACGGTAGCTTTGCGTTACTGGCTTTTTAACCAAGCGCGATAACAAATTGTGTGAATCAATGTTTCCTCTCGTACTAGGTTGAATTACTACTGCGACACTGTTATAAATAGTCTCATGACGGTCTAAACCCAGCTCACGTTTCCTATTGGTGGGTGAACAGTCCAACGCTTTGTGAATTCTGCTTCATAATGATAGGAAGAGCCGATGTCGAAGGATGAAACAGCAACGTCGCTATGAACGCTTGGCTGCAATAGGCCAGTTATCCCTGTGGTAACACTTTTTTGACACCTCTAGCTTCAAATTTCGAAGGTCTAACAGATCGTTAGGCCATGCTTTTATGGTTCGTATTCGTACTAAAATTCAGAATTAAATGAGCTTTTAATCTTCTGTTCTATACGATATTTTTGTTCTCATTGTATTTTTGTTCTCGTTGAGCTCATCTTAGTACACCTGTGTTCTCTTTTAATAGATGTGCCGCCCTATCCAAACTCCCCACCTGACAATGTCTTCTGCCCGGATCGGCCTGCAAAGCGAGCCTTGGGTCCAAAAAGAGGGGCAGTGCCCCGCTTCCGATTCACGGAATAAGTAAAATAACGTTAAAAGTAGTGTTATTTTACTTTCGCCTTTTTGCTCCCACTTATACTACACCTCTCAAGTCATTTCACAAAGTCGGAGTAGAGTCAAGCTCAAGAGGGTCTTCTTTCCCCGCTGATTCTGCCAAGCCCATACCTTTGGCTGTGGTTAGTCGAAATCTGGTTAATCTGTTCATGTGCGTCACTAATTAGATGATGAGGCATTTGGCTACCTTAAGAGAGTCATAGTTACTCCTGCCGTTTACCCGCACTTGGTTGAATTTCTTCACTTTGACATTCAGAGCACTGGGCAGAAATCACAATGCGTGAACATCCGTTGGGACCATCGCAATGCTTTGTTTTAATTAAATTGTCAGATTCCCCTTGTCCGTACCAGTTTTGAGTAGGCTGTTCGACGCATGGGGAAGGACCCCAAAGGAACCGTTCCCAGTCCGTCCCCCGATCGGAACACGGCGACCCGCTCTCTCTATGAAAGTAGCTCTTGTAGTCCACCGATAATCGACGGGTTCGAGACTGGGACCCCCGTGCCCACCCCTCAGTGCCAATCCTTTTCTAGAAGTTACGGGTTCATTTTGCCGACTTTTCTTGCCTATATTGTTCCA
>NW_025857965.1:0-1524 GCF_002878395.1 Capsicum annuum
ACGTATCATATTCAACTATCAACTCTTCACTCCTATATAAATTCATTACTTGATCAAAGCTATCATTTTCTTTGTGACAACTAGGGAATGTAGACTTACATATATACATACTTTGCTTTGTAGGATTTTGCACTTTTGTGTTTGGCTCATCGAATCTTATGGGAGAAAAATGCGACTAATTAATTAAATGGTAGGCCTTAATCAACTATTCAAGTCATATTATCTATGTTGCACTTTTTCATTATTTTTGGAAACACCAAGGATAAAGATAGATTTACTATTATTTTTTTTTCAACCATGATGTCAGAGAAAATTTGTTTGTCAATCCATAAGAATGTGTTGGAACGATAAGTAGTTTATCATTCTTAATTGGAGGTTTCATATTCGAGCTCTGTTAGATATAGAATTGTCTTAATTAAGAAGCGTTTTATACTCCTATGCAAATTTTTTGGCATGAATTCAAATTAGTTGGACCCTAATACTGGTACTAAATATCAGACGGAAACACAAAAAGAAAAAGATATAAAATGGTTCATTGGAAATTGGAATGTGCTAACTTCTCTGACTAAATAAACGACAAGAATGTAAAGAGTGGATTTTGGGCCTAACTCAACCTCAAAAGCGAAAGATCATAGGGAGGATTGTCCACCAATTACCCATCCCGCACGCCCAGGCCTCGTTAACTCGTTTAATGGAGTGTGGACAATATAATATGGGGGTTCAACATCGATGAACAAAGATTTGGGATGAGCCTGATTCTGATACCATGTAAAGAATGAATTTTGGGCCTAACTCAACCTCAAAAGATGAATTTTGGGCCTAATACAACCTCAAAAGCTAGCTCAAGAGGGGAGGATTGTCCAAATTCATATAAGGAGATCAATTATCCATCCTTTTTCCGATGTGGAACTTGACAAATAACGTATTATCCTAATTTAATAGAATTGGTTATTTTAAAGATCAATTTGGACTTATTCCTCACCTAATTAAACTTCCTAATCATGTTTTTCAAATATAATAGGATAAAGAAAAGTAATTTTTGGTGAAAGAGGAATAAGATGTGATGGCTATGGGGAGGGCATGTGAACCCATACAAGTTCGTCAACTAATATGTATTATCACATGAAAGCAACAACGGGATGTTCATGTTTGTTTCTAAAAGTTTGACGATGTTTTGTGTTTGACCAATTAACACTATCCCACGTAGGGATAAATCTTGTAGCGGGGTGTTCTAGTTTTGGTGATAATAATTGAGGGGAGAGGCAGTGAGATATTTTTAAAAGATTTAATTAGACATATGAATAAATAATGGTGGAGTCCAAATTTTTATTTAGAAAATTTTAAAATGAAGAAGTAAGGACATGCAATATATTTTTCGAAAGAAATTCAAATGAACTTCCTTTTCCTTGTGCCTACCTGACTCCGCCATTGTTGAAGCAATTTTTTTAATTTTTTTTGGTAAAGCCTTTCTTTTTCTTTTTCTTTTTTTTTTTTTTTTTTTTTTTATTTTTTTTTTTTTTTTTT
>NW_025857966.1:0-1390 GCF_002878395.1 Capsicum annuum
TGTATCGCGCCTTTTTATATTGTCTCCACTGTTTAAATTTTGTGTTGGTTATTTTGCTATGGGCTGCCTGGTATTTCTAGGCTGTCTGGTTATCTTCATTGATTATTTCTAGCATCTGTTCTTGAAATTTTTGTTGCATTGTGTGCTTTGCGTTTGTCTTTTATAGTTATTGCAGCTTTTAGCCTTCTCTGTTCTTTCCGTGAGTGGTGGCTTGGGTGGCTAATGGTGGAGTAGGGTCATGTCCTAGGGGGTTGGGTGATACCAAACGGTATCTAAATGAGCACAAAACAATCCACAAACTCACAAATACAGTCCACACGTACAAGACATCAAATGAGAACAACAAACACACAAACTTGAAAGATAAGGAGATAGATGACTTGACACAAAGAGAACTTGTAATGTAGCAACTAAAGAGTTTATCAAACTCTAAAACCTCTACAAAACACATTAACAAGCACCAAGTTCTTACGGTGACCGCCAAGGGAATCAGCTCACCTCAAGATCCACCGTTTCCAAGCAAAGAACAATATTGGCTTTTCCAAGCCCTAAGCTACAATGGCTAGTCCAAGCCCTAACTAAGAACTACACTAAGGTGGTCTACTCTCAAGAGAGCGGATTTTCAATGTCTCATACTTTTATCATTACAAAACTAAAGAGAAAACACCTAATAAGAAACTATATATAGCGTAGCTTATTACATAGTATAATGGACCAAAATATCCTTAATGAAAAAGGGAGGTCATGAGTTATTTCTTTAACATGTGCAAACCCCAAAATACCCTTAATGAAGGGTGCTTCTTCAATGATCCAAAACCATGGGGTCACACTTCAAAACTTGTAGTCTCTAATTGGCATCAAATGTAAGACCCTATGTAATCTTTCACACACGGCTTTGTTTATTGGCATGCTCAAAACGGGTCCTCCATGCATGTTCTCGTATCCTCGAGGTGACCAAGTCTTGAGCCTCTATGTGTTGACCTCTAAAGATGTCATCAAAAGATAAGATGACCATTTATCCCGTATCATCCTCCCTTTCTTGAAAAGGATTCGACTTCGAATCCAAACCTTGCAAAATCGAAGAGAGGACAAACAAATACAAACTCTTCATGGCATGAGGGTTAGGGTTAGCACAACAAATCATCTCAACATGCAAAGGTTGCACATATTTGCAATATAACCAAGGATCCTTTGAATGAAATATTAAAAACTCAATGAAAGATGTACGAAGAATTTGGTTATGAGATTTACCAAGAGTGACACTTTGCTTGTCATGTAGACCAAGCAACAAGTTGGGTGCACCAACATCACCATTTTCATATTTGGCACCGGGGTCAAACGGGAAGAGTGGCCATAGACACGGGTCTAGACAACACTCCCCTTTTCCCAT
>NW_025857967.1:0-9602 GCF_002878395.1 Capsicum annuum
TAGGAGTCAATCCCAAAATTCTAGTAGAGCCCTTTTCAGTCTCTACCCCAGTGGGTAAAACCATCATAGCCCGGCGGGTATATAGGAACTGCCCAATTATGATATTTCAGAAAGTCACTTCAGCAGATCTAGTCAAATTAGAGATCTATAGTCGACTGTAGAAATAGGATAGTCCATTTTCAGTTCCCAAATAAACCCGTCCTTGGGTGGAAGGGTAGTGTATTGACTTTCAGAGGTCAGCTTGTTTCCTATATTTGGGTAAGGAAAATGATATCTAAGGGATGTGTCTATCATCTTGTTCATGTTAAGGATTCCAGTTCCAAAACTCCTAGTATTGAATCCATTCCAGTTGTGAATGAATATTCAGATGTCTTTCTCGAAGATCTTTCAGGAATTTCTCCTAAAATAGAAATAGATTTTGGCATTGATCTTCTTCTAGGTACTCAACCTATCTCTATTCCACCATACAAAATGGCACTAGCAAAACTCAAAGAATTGAAAGAACAGTTGAAGGATCTCCTAGATAAGGGATTCACCAGGCCCAATATTTCCCCGTGGGGTGCACCAGTATTATTCGTGCGCAAGAAAGATGGCTCTCTCAGAATGTGCATAGACTATCGTCAACTTAATAAGGCCACGGTCAAGAACAAGTATCCTCTTCCCAGAATTGATGACTTGTTTTACCAAATTCAGGGTGTCAGTTATTTCTCTAAGATAGACCTCAGATCTAGCTATCATCAGCTCAGAGTCAGAGAATTTGACATTCTAAAAATATCTTACCATACTCGGTATGGTCACTTTGAATTCCTAGTCATGTCATTTGGTCTTACCAATACCCCAGCAGTTTTTATGGACTTGATGAACCGCATGTTCAAATAGTACTTGGACATATTCATCATAGTCTTTATAGATGATATTCTGGTCTATTCTCGTAGTGCGCGAGATCATGCAAACCATCTCAGAACAGTACTTCAGACTCTCAGAGATCACCAGCTATTCACCAAATTTAGTAAGTGTGAGTTTTGGTTAAGTTCAGTAGCATTCTTTGGTCATATCATTTTGGGTGATGGCATTAGAGTAGATCCTTAAAATACCTAAGTGGTAAGAAACTGGACCAGACCGGTCTCTCCATCAGATATCAGGAGTTTCTTGGGTTTGGTTGGCTATTACAGACGGTTTGTTTAGGGATTTTATTCTATTGCGTCCCCTATGTCAAGATTGACTCAGAAGAAAATTAAGTTTTAGTGGTCAGATCCTTGCGAGAAGAGTTTTTAGGAGTTGAAGAGTCGACTCACCTCAGCTATAGTTTTAGCTCTTCCGAATGGTCCAAATGGGTTTGTAGTGTATTGTGATGCATCCAGAGTGGGTTTAGGTTGTGGCCTCATATAGCATGCTAAGGTCATATCCTACACCTCCAGACATCTTAAACCCCATAAGAAGAATTATCCTACTCACGATCTTAAGTTAGCAGCCATAGTCTTTGCCTTGAAGATTTGGAAGCATTATCTCTACGGAGTTTATGTAGGATGTCTTTAAAGATCATAAGAGTTTTAGGTATGTTTTTTCTCAGAAAGATCTCAATCTTCATCAGAGAAGGTGGTTAGAGCTCTTGAAATATTATGACATGAGTGTCCTTTATCATTCGGGCAGGGCCAATGTAGTGGCCGACACTCTCAGTAGATAGTATATGGGTAATGTTGCTCATGTGGATAATAGTAAGAAGAAGTTAGCTCAAGAAGTACATCAGTTTTCCAGGCTAGGCATTCTCTTAGTCGATATAGATGAGGGTGATATATGGGTTCAGAATTGTTTAAAATTATCTCTAGTTTTCGAGCTGAAAGAAAAGCAAGATAGATATCTCAGCCTTGTCAAGTTGAAAGAGTCAGTTCAGGATTAGAAAGTAGAGGTTTTCTCCCGGGGGAGATAGTGTTTTGCGTTGTTAGGGTCATCTCTGTGTTCCAGGTCTAGATGACTTAAGGCAGTGAATTCTTACAAAAGCACATGGTGTGTGCTACTCTATTCATCCAGGCACCGCAAAGATGAACTGCAACTTACGGGAAGTCTATTGGTGGAGTGGGATGAAGAGAGATGTTTTAAAGTTTGTGGCTAAGTGCTCTACATGTCAGCAGGTTAAGATAGAGCATCAGAAGCCTAGTGATCCTATGTAGGAGTTCATTATTCCTACTTGGAAGTAGGAAGAAGTGAACATGGACTTCGTGATGGGTTTTTCTCGAACTCGTCATCAGCAGATTCGGTTTGGGTCATTGTCGACAGGATAACCAAATCAATTCATTTTCTTCCAGTCCATACCTCTTACTCAGCCGAGGATTATGCCAAACTCTTCATCAAGGAGTTGGTCAGATTGCACGGTGTTCTGTTGCCTATAATCTCAGACAGAGGTACCCAGTTCATCTCTCATTCTAGAAAGCATTCCAAAAGGGTCTTGGTACCTAAGTTCATCTCAGTACAGCCTTTCATCCTCAGATAAATGGTCAAGCAAAAAGGATCATTCAGACTTTAGAAGCTATTCTACGGGTATATGCAATTGATTTCAAGGGTAGTTGGGATGACCACTTACCTTTGATTGAGTTTGCATACAACAGCTATCATTCCAGTATTCAGATGGCTCCATTTAAAGCTATCTATGGTAGGAGATGTAGATCTCCTATTGGTTGGTTTGAAGTTAGTAAGACCTTAATCATAGGGCCTGACTTAGTATTCGATGCCTTAGAAAAAGTATAGTTGATTAGAGAAAGACTCTGGGATGCTCAGAGCCGACAGAAGTCTTATACAGATATTCATAAAACAGATCTCGAGTTCGATATTAGTGACTACGTCTATCTAAAGATCTCTCTTATGAATGGAGTGAAGTTCATAGTTCGGCAAGAAAGGGAAACTCAGTCCCCGATATGTTGGTACCTTCAAAATTCTCAATCGATTCGGCAAGGTAGCATATGAGCTCGAATTGCCTTCAAATCTAGCCTCATTTCATCCGTATTCCATGTATCATTGCTCAAGAAATGCATAAGAGACCCAGCAGTTGTAGTCCCTATTCAAAGAATTGATGTTCAGAACCATCTCTCTTATGAGGAGATTCCAGTCAAAATCCTAGACTATTAGACTCGTAGACTGAGGAACAAAAACGTCTCACTAGTTAAAGTTCTATGGAGACATCAGTCTGTCGAGGAAGCTACTTGGGAAGCAAAAGGAGACATGCGTACCAATTATCCTCACCTCTTATCCGCCAACTCAGATCAAGCTCAAGGTAACATTCCTCCTTAATCTTACTCAGTTTCATGTTCAGTGTTTATCAAAAACTTGGTATCAAGTCCCATTGCATATTCATTCATGCATTCATTTATCAGTTTAGTTATATAATTATGCATCAGACATACATTCTCATTGTGAGAAATTAGTTCCTCAGAACACTCAGTCATGCATTCATGAATTAGTTATACATGCATCAGATATGCATGTTCAGTATGATATATTCAGTTATCAATCATGTAAGTCATGAGATCACGTTTCAGTTATTCATGTTCAGTATGCATATTAGTTTATGCTCTTCCCCTCACTCTCAGTTTTATTTGAGGATGAATATTCTCAAGGGGGAGATATTGTAATACCCCGTACCTTTTCCTAGCTTGAAATCATCTCAAAAATGTTAGAAGATTTCTTTGGAAGATGAATCCAATTTTCTGTATGTGGTATTTTTATGATTTTCACTTTTTTCATGTGGGAGATTTAATAAGCTTTCTATCGATGTAAAATTCACCTAAATCCGATAACCAGGTAAGAAGTTATGGCTATTTCAAGTTCCTATCGTAAAACAGTGCCATATTGGTCAGTGGCGCGCCGCGCCACAAGCTAAAATAGTAATTGTCCTATTCCAGTGTCTCAGCGTGATTCCCTCCACGTTGCGCCAAAGTTCCAGGTTGTAAAAGAAAGGGGAACACGATGGCTCTGCGTCGCGCCATCCCTCAATTTTCCAATTGTCAAATTCTAGTGACACGATGCGATAGCGCTGCGTCGCGCCAGGGGTCCAATTTGGAAAATTTTTACTGAAATTCCAAGACATGTACAGGTTTAAAAGAGTAAATTTTTCACCCCTATTTAAGTCCTTTAACACGTGATTCAGACACTTTTCACCCAAAATACACTCTCTTCTCTCAAAAACCTCTTAAGAACAACCTAGGGCTTTTCATAGAAGATTCGGAATCAAGAATTTTCTCCGTCAATCTTCGTGTATTTATGAACCAAGGTATGCATAGTGTTGATTCATAGACTCCTTTCATCCATGAAGCCCAAGAATCCCTTTTCTAAATTCAAGTTTATGGATTTTCTTATGAATTTCACGATTGGCCTACTCTTGTTCATATGGATAATGAGAAATTAAATTCTACTCCATGTTGGGTGATAAATTTTATGTGGGTTAAATTATTATACATATAGATTCATGCAAACCTATGACTAAACCCTTGAATGATCAAATTAGAATTGAACTATGATGTTTAATTATTGTACAATGATGTTAACATGTACCATGCCTACATATGTTTGATTAAATGCCTAGATGAAGGAAAAGTGCCTAACTAGCATGATACCATGAAATCCCCATGTATGTACAAGTTATGCCTATCACATGTTTTGATGAAATGCTTCTATAAATGTATTATGGATTATGATGTTAATTAGATGTTCAAGTAAGTTATGTTTGGTCAGTTTCCTTCCATCGAGTCCTGGGGGTACTCGTACCCGAAATATTAGTTGTATGCCTAGAGCCATGTCATGTTTTCATGATACTCTCAGTCAAGCTATGAATCCTTAGACTTCAGATAGTCTTATGACTCAGGAATTCTCCATGATCTCATAAACTCAGTCAGTTGTCAGATATCAATAGTATTTTGTCAGTCAACGGAATTAAGTAACTCAGCCCATGTTCAGTTTAGTAAATCATGTTCAGAGTCTATTCAGATGAGAGTAGGAATTAGCACTAAGTAAACCCAAGGATGGGAACATACTCTATCAGATGAGGGTGTGATTCTTAGAAGTCATCCTTGCGTTCATATCTATATAGCTAGCATAGGTTGAGACATCAACACTGTTCGATGAGGGTTGATGAGGTGGATAAGCATTATCAAATAAGGGCCCCACCATTCTCTTTTAGGGACACTATTAGATGAGGGTCACCCTCAGCTTGTCCTTACCAGTGGCCTGGTATTGGCACCCTTCTAATTGGGGTTACAGATTGGACCCCAACTCAGCTATAATGGCATATTAGGGGCATGTCATTTTGATAACTACTTCCCACAGTTTCATGTAACAGAATCAGGGCTATCAGACACAATCAATCAGTCTAAGTAATAGAACCCAGATAGTTTTTCAGATTTTAGGACTGTCAGATACAGTCAACTCAGATATAGTACGAAACTCAGCTAGTTCCATCAGATTTAGGACTTTCAGATAAATTCACTCATGTTATCATTTATATGAGTTATCAGTATGTTATGTTATCAGTATTCAGATTCTGTAATCTTGTTATCATGGTATCAGTGTTAGTTATTTTATCTCATACATGTATTCTCGTGCTCATGATAGTCAATCTGCTATTGTTATTGTTTATTCATATGAACCTCATGCATTCATCCTACCTTACATGCATACCAGTACATTCAAAGTACTGACGCATTTGTGCTATGGTGTCTTATACCATAGGTTCAGAGACACGAGCTCCAGAGCATCAGTAGATTCCAGTCTCAGCTGTCAGAGTTAGGAGTGAGTCCTCATATTTCAAGGACATGATCATCATTTTATTATCTCAGTAATTAGTTTATTAGTTGGAGTTAGTTGGGGACATGTCCCATCAATTCCTTTTTCAGACAGTCACGTTTTAGAGGCTCTCCAGATTATAGTATGTTCAGATAGCTTATTCTAGTTTTGTTTTGGGGATTTCATACCCCACCCAGATATTCTATTTTAACAGATACTATGTCTCAGTTTTGAACCTTATGGCCTTTTAGTTCATGCTTCCGCATTATGCAATATATTATATAGTATACAGGTACAAATATTAGTCATGGGTTAGATTGTGGTCCTTCAAGGTCATGAGCATCATGTAGCATTTCTGGTACCAGATTTGGCGTGACCCAACAGTTGTTGTCCCTACTTAGAGCATTGATGTTCAGAATATTCTCTCTTATGAGGAGATTTCAGTCGAAATCCTAGACTATCAGACTCGTAGACTGAGGAACAAAGAAGTCCCTCTAGTTTAAGTTCTTTGGCGAAATCAGTCTGTCAAGGGAGCTACTTGGGAAGCAGAAAAAGACATGCATACCAAGTATCCTCACCTCTTCTCCGCCAACTCAGATCAACCTCAAGGTAATAGTCCTTCCGAAACTTACTAAGTTTCATCTTTAGTGTTCATCACAAATTTGGTATCAAGTACCATTGTATATTCAGTCATGCATTCATGTATTAGTTTAGTTATATAATTATGAATCATACATGCATTCTCGTTGTGTGAAACTTAGTTCCTCTGAACACACACTCATGTATTCATGAATCAGTTACACATGTATTAGATATGCATGTTCAGTATGATATATTTAGTTATCAGCCATGTCAGTCATCAGATCATGTTTCAGTTATTCATGTTCAGTATATATGTCAGTTTATGTTCTTCCCCTCACTCTCAGTTTCATTCGAGGATGAATGTTCTCAAGGGGGAGATATTTTAATACCCTGTACCTTTTCCTAGCTTGAAATCATCTTTAAAATGTTAGGAGCTTTCTTTGAAAGATTAATCCACTTTTATACATGTGGTATTATTAATATTTTCACTTTTTCACATGGGAAATTCAATAAGCTTTCCATCGATATAAAATTTGCCTAAATCCGATAACCAAGTAAGACATTATGACTATTTCAAGTTCCTATTGTAAAACAGCGCCATATTGGTCAGTGGCGTGGCACGCCACAAGCTAAACTAACAATTGTCCTTTTCAAGTGTCTCAACACGATTTTCTCTGCATTGCGCCAAATTTTCAGGTTGCAAAATAAGGGGCAACATGATCGCTCTGCATCGTGCCATCCCTCAGTTTCCAAATTGTCAAATTCCAGTGACACGGTGTGATAGCGCCTCGTCGCGCTAGGGGTCCAATTCGGAAAATATTTATTGAAATTACAATACCCGTACAGGGTTAAAAGGGTCAATTTTCCACCTCTATTTAAGCCCTTTAACATGTGATTCTGCCACTTTTCACCCAAAATGCAGTCTATTCTCTCAAAAACCTCTCAAGAACAACCTAGGGTTTTTCATAGAAGATTTGAAATAAAGAATTTCCTCCATCAATCTTTGTGTATTTACGAACAAGGTATGCATAGTGTTCATTCATGGACTCTTTTTGTCCATGAAGCCCAAGAATCCCTTTTCTAAATTCAAGTTTATGGATTGTCATATAAATTTCATGATTGGGCTGCTCTTGTTCATGTGGATAATGAGAAATTAAATTCTACTCCATGTTGGATGATAAATTCTTTGTGGATAAATTATTATAGATATAGATTCATGCAAATGTATGACTAAACCCTTGAATGATGAAATTAGAATTGAACCATGATGTTTATATGTACCATGACTACAATATGTTTGATTAAATGCCTAGATGAAGGAAAAGTGCCTAACTTGCATGATACCATGAAATCCCCAAGTATGTATGAGTTATGCCTATCACATTTTTGATGAAATGCTTATATAAATGTATTATGGATTATGATGTTAGTTATATGTTCAAGTAAGTTACGCTTGGTCAGTTTCCTTCCATCGAGTCCTGGGGGTACTCGTACCCAAAACATTAGTTGTGTTCCTATAGCCATGTCATGTTTTCACAATACTCTCAGTCAAACTATGAATCCTTAGACTTCAGATAGTCTTATGACTCAGGAGATCTCCATGATCTCATGAACTCAGTCAGTTGTCAGATATCAGTAGTATTTTGCCAGTCAACGGAATTAAGTAACTCGGCCCATGTTCAGTTCAGTAAATCATGTTCAGAGTCTATTTATATGGGAGTAGAAATTATCACTTAGTGAACCCAAGGATGGGAACACACACTATTAGATTAGGGTGTGATCCTTAGAAGTCATCCTTGCATTCCAAAACTATGTAACCAGCATAGGTTGAGACATTAACACTGTCCAATAAGGTTTGATGAGGTGGATAAGCACTGTTAGATAAGGGCCCTACCATTCTCTTTTGGGGACACTATTAGATGAGGGTCACCCACATCTTGTCCTTACCAGTGGCGCGGTATTGACACCCTTCCAATTGGGATTACAGATTGGACCCCAACTCAGCCATAATGGCATATTAGGGGCATATCAGTTAGATACCTACTTCCAAGTTTCATGTTACAGAATTAGGACTGTCAGACATAGTTAATCAGTCTAAGTAATGGAACTCAGATAGTTCTTCAGATTTCAGGACTGTCAGATACAGTCAACTCAGATACAGTACATAACTCATCTAGTTCCATTAGATTCAGTACTTTCAGATACAGTCACTCATGTTATCAATTATATCAGTTATAAGTATTTAGATTCAGTAATCATGTTATCACGGTATCAGTGTCAGTTATTATGTCTCGTGCATGTATTCTCATACTCATGATAGTCAGTCTGCTATTGTTATTAGTCATGCATATAAACCCCATGCATTCAGCCTACCTCACATGCATACCAGTACATTCAAAGTACTGACGTATTTGTACTGTGGTGTCTTATACCATAGGTTCAGAGACACGAGCTCCAGAGCATCAGTAGATTCCAGTCTTAGCTATCAGAGTTAGCAGTGAGTCCTCATCTTTTGAGAACATGATCATTATTTTATGATCTCAGTGATTAGTTTATTAGTTGGATTTAGTTGGGGACATGTCCTATCAACTCCTTATTCAGACAGTCAGGTTTTAGAGGCTTTCTAGACTATAGTATGTTCAGATAGATTATTCTAATTTTGTTTTAGGTATTTCATACCCCACCCAGATGTTCTATTTTATTAGATACTATGTCTCAATTTTGAACGTTATGGGCTTTCAGTTCATATTTTTGCATTATGCAGTATACAGGTACAGATATCAGTCATGTATTAGCTTGTGGTCCTTCAGGGTCATGAGCATCGTGTAGCATTCCCAGTACCAGATTCGGCGTGTTACAGCTACTGTTTACACTACCTTTAGTCTTAGAGACTAGTTGTTTATCATGATTGTCCTGCCTTAACATAGGCACTGGTGAACTAGTTGAAAATGGTGCTTAGGCTAAAAATATTGACAAAACTTGGAATGGTTACTGCCTTCCGACCGTGGCTGAGAAAAGTTGAAACTACTTTTTTTGGCCCTCTTATTCTCTCTTTTTTTCTTCTTAAGCTTCTCCTCCTCAATCTGTTGAGCATGAAACATAAGTTGAGATAGGTCTATCTCCTTAATCAATATAGCGGTTCTGCACTCCTTAACTATAACATTAGCTATACAAAATTTGAACTTTATTATTTTGGACCTATTGTCAACCACCACCGTAGGAGCATACCTAACCAACTGAGTGAACTTGAG
>NW_025857967.1:12602-122714 GCF_002878395.1 Capsicum annuum
GGCAAACTTTAAACCAATGCATAAGACTCTACCCAAAGTAGTTTTTTGACAACCTAGGACACTTTAATATCTTAGGCTCTAATAATAAGTTTTTTCACGACCCGAGGATAACCCCTAGTCACGACATGGTGCTTAAGGCCACAAGTGACCCCAAGCTAACCCATGGTCTGCTACCTGCTCTGAGAACTGAATAAAATAAAAGTAGAAAATCATATACGGAAAATAAACAAATAAGGAACTATCAGTTTGAATACTAAAATATATAAAATGAAATGTCTAAAGTATCTGATTAACACTGGAAAACTAGACTATCTATCTTAAACAACTGATAATAATTGAAAGTTGAATGATTGTCCAATTATTTGAAAAGTATCTAAGAATCATAAGGAGTTGATGGGACAAACCCCCAAATAACTCTAACTAACTAAATCATAATGAAATGTTTAAATAAATGAAATAACATATCACGTCCTCAATGGATGAGGATTCATGACTACAGTCGCAGGGAATTGTTGAGTTGTTTAAGGATGGTTAGGAAATTGTGCGTCTGAACCTATGTTATTCGACAACATAGCTCAAGAGAAAGGTATTCGATTAGTACTTTGAATGCACTGGTACATGAGGTAAGGACTAACTAAAATACATGCAAAAATAGAATGTAATTACATGAACATGTAAAATTAAACTTGTAAGACCAAACATTTCAATACACTGGAATTATCTAAATAACTGGTGCAGTTTGCATAACTCACTAAATAAATGCTTAAAATTGACTACTTAGTCTAGCAAAACTGAACTAAAATAGACAGCCAATGCTGACTGAAACTGTGGGAGCTATCATGTAATCGACATAAACCATGGTTATTACAATGGAGTTCAATGTCTGACCATCATTGAGGAGTGTTGTTCCATCCTTGACATCAGAGTGGAACCTAAACTGGAGTGATCACTAAGCAGAGCCCAATACGGGCAAAAGGGGAAACATTCTTTGGAAAGTCCCTAAATCATACAGGGGCACTTAGTTTCTAGGAAGTAGGATGCATTGAACCCACACTTCCCTGTCGGAGCTAAATCCTACTCCCAACCGAATGACATTGGTGTTATTCATGGTTTAACATAACATGGTACTGTACTGACAAGGATCAAATTGTTCTTGAAAATAGTAATAAAATCATGGTCTGACTAACATTTAATTTGAAAAGACTGAAATAGCAAGTAAACACATAGGTATCAAGTGTTCACAACCCACAATAACTGAATGGTTACTAAAATTTGACAACATTTGAATGATAATAGGAAGTCATAATTTAGAGACCCAAAAGATAATAAGTTTAGTGATCACTGAAGCACATGAATTTGAACGGGAGAGGGTGTAAGTCATTGGAAAACAACATGCTTACATGATTTAAATTCATAATTACATGGATTCAATTTAACTATATGTAAGAACCTGAGATTCAAAGCATTACATGACCTAGTTTTCATGGGACCATATGAGGACATGAATTTAGCTCAATTTACTACGGAAAAATATGGATTGGCTTCATCTTGAATATGTGAAATCCCATAATGAAGTAAAACTCATAATTTAATAAAAGAGAGGGTTTTTTTGGGCTCAATGGGTGATAGAAACCCATTGATGAATATCCCACACACCTTAAAGTTCTTGGCTTTGTAGAGTAAACTTGACTTTTGAGACTTGGGAGATGATCTTGAGAAGAAACCCTAATCTTGTTCTTAAGAATGGAAATAGAGATTTTGTGTGGTTTAATTGATGGAAAATAGACGAAAAGTAATGTCACTTTGGGTTAAATATCATGGGTTGGGAGTTGTATGGGGTGAAAATACCAAAAAACCCTTTGAAACCTTCTGGAAATCATTTGGAAGGCATCCCGATGTGTTTGGGTATGACTCATATTTTTGGGGTATGAGTCATACCATGAGGCATAACCAGGAACCCAAATTTAGACCCCTACTATTGTGGCTACGAATTCTCTTGACGACTTTTATGGCCTTCATATGGTCATCATAAGGGTTCATACTCTATTGGCAGCATTGATAGTGCTTTAATAATTTGGCCATAACTTTTCACCCCAATATCGTATCAAGGAAAAAATTTTTATTGTTGGAAAGGTAATTCCATTATATATTTATTGGTGAATCTTTTGCTCATAAATTCTTCGTAGAACAAAAGTTATGCTCATTTGGAGATGATTATAATTATATACATCCCAAGAATTTAGTCATTATAGGATATTTTGACTTGTCTATAGGTTATGAGATATTTGAGGACTTAATATATGTCCAAGTAACTTATTAAGATATGAAACATGAGGATTGATTCTTCGATCCTTTACTGATCAAGATACGAGTCATCTCTTACGACTGGTAACGTGTTATACAACTAGCACTCATCCTCTCGTAACCTGGACAAAACTCATCTCACCTCACACTAATTTTTTATGACTTAACATGTATGACTCATATGATCACCATACCACTTCCAAGTAATGAGTCATACTTCAAATAAAGTATCATTAATCACACATTATCAAAGGTATGAGTTGAACATATGACTCATATGATGTCCATACAAATCTAAGGCATGATTTATATGTTGTATAGTAATTTCAAAACACAAGGTATGACATCTAATCATTTTGGGCATCTGAAGTCCAACCCAAACAAGATACAACCCTCAATACCCAACCATAACCACCCAATACCCTATGCTAGATGAATTCCAAACATATAACAAGATAGAACAATTATAATTGAAAAATATTTAATAGAGTGCATAAACATATCCATCCAAACTTCCAACCAAGCATCCAAATAGTGTTAGGCCTAATATTAATACCAATGCCAAGTATAACACCAATACCGGCACTGCCCATGCCCATAGTAGTCACTCAAAGCCTCTAACTAAATCCAAGAACATCCAATCGAGACATTCCCCTGACCATAACCAAAACCAACGTCAAATAAAGAAACAAAAGAATGAAAATAAGTCCATGGCATCAAATGGAGTCTTTTGGAATGTGGAAGCTCACAACTTCAGTCCAACAAAGAGTTGTTCCCGAATCCAAGATCAACAAGCAGAAAGAGTACTGTGGCGTGTTCCTACATCGCGTGGGGATTCAACACACGAAGATGGGTTAGCGGGTGAATGCTGGCATGTACTTAGAAGTAAGGATAAAATAATGCATTTATTCAAACTCGAAGGAATTAATCTTATGGAATCACATACATACATATATATTCCTTACCGAGAAAGGGAACCGTGTTTAGCATGCATTTAAAACCTTTATCCTACGCAATATAGCTTTACTGTCATAATCCAGCCATAGGCTATATGGGTCAAATTTTACCCTCTGAATGGGTCCAATGCGTGTAATTTTGCAAACAGGAGATATCATAGGGGCATGGGGGATTCTCATGTACCCCACAAATATATGGTCATCATGCCAACACTCATGTCGCCAAATGTGAGTTTCCAATGTCCGTTCATCAGACTCACACCTTCACAATTAGATATTACAACCTGCCATTTATGACTAGTTAAAACATTTAGCACATAACCAAACCACTATTTTCAAGATTCAATTATCAAGGCATTATGAAGTGGTATCGTCATACGGACTATAGTTTCCAAGCAATGTCATTATCTTTGTCTTAGGGGATTCCCATTTACCCCACAAGATTTTCAATTAAATCAAAGCCATGGCCACGAAGGACTTCCCCATCCATTTAAAATCAACCAAACCAATTTAAGTTCTATTACCATATTATGCTATATAGAGTTATTAATGATAGTCAAGCTATGTGACAAAATCATTCTCATAGGTATTTTAACAAACATGTTGAGGGCATGAAATTTCAAAACCCAAACATTACCATAATAATACCATGAAAACCATCCACTAAAACAAGCTTTTAGTTGAACTAACAATGACGGATGAGTAGCATGCCTTAGAATACAAGGACGAAAGAGACAAACCATCCATTTAGAGCCTTAACTAATTGCATTGAAGAAAACCCTAGCGTTTCTTGAAGTAAGAGCTTGAGAGAGATTTGAGAGTGCTTAACGAGTGTTTGCTTATTAATAATAGGTTAAGAAATTGTCCAAAGGTGTTTTATGTCATGGGTAAAAAAGGAGTTAAGTGGGAAATATCCAGAATACCCCCAACTTAAACTGTAAAAAAAATATAAGAGGGTACGGTTGGACCCCTCAACTTGTATCCATACCATACGAGTGGTAGCCTCTACTCATAATTGGATCAGAAAGATGGATACCACATTCTCTATAACATACGATTCCATGGGCAAAACTTGTACCATTACTATACAACTAGTTCCTTTATGTCGTACCCTAAGCAGGAAATCTATGCTAGACACTAACAATATACGATTGGTACTATACTTCTCATATGATGAACATACGACTCATCACCAGCAACATATAACCACAATAGAAACCTAACCATCAAAGACAAGACAACTTACGAGTTTTATCACCTAACTCATACCCACACCATACGACTAGTATGGTAAGTTGTATGATGACCAGAAAGCTCATGATGTGAGAAATTTGCAAGGTCAAAAACCCAGGGTGTACCATCTTTATACCACTGATAAACTACATCTTTCAATTGATATGAAGCACACACCATAACCTCTAGATCTGTATCATGAATCACCCTAAAGATATTCTCCATCTTATCAATGAACCCCTATAGATCCTCCTAAACTTTAACGCTTGTAATGGTTAGGGGATTCAGCCTCATAAACTAGCCAACCCAGGTGACCTCGAAAGAATAAGCAATAGAACAAACATGGTTAGGCTGAAGAAACTGTGATGGAACCAACTAAGTAAGAATATGAATAGACTTATGGAACTCTACATTAGGGATATCTCCCTGAGGCGAATGAGCATGAGTGTCACCATCTTGGGATGTCCGAGGAGGACTAGTAGGGACTGGTGTAATAATATGTAGAGCGGTATAATTAAGTGTGAGGACCATAGATCGGGTCTTCACTTTATAAATAGGTTGAGTCCTTTTTATATTCTCCTCAGATTGAATAAAGTTACCAATACAGTTTCCATAAATATCAAATCTTTGAGGAAGCATGATCTGAAATGTGAGGAAGCCAAGAATTAGAGATGTTTCATAGAACTAGACTTTACAATAAGAAATCGAATAAAATTAAAGGAAATTTTCCTAAATCCCTTGTAGCCTCCTCCTTATAAATATGGCATCCTCCTACAGACCTATAAAATGGACTCTACACGACACGACTTTGTTGACACCCAATGACCCTAAAGCATGCTCTGATACCAAGCTTGTCACGACCCAAACCAAGGCCTTGTCATGATTGGTATCCTAGGGCCACCATGGATCGAAGACCACCCCTACCCTAATCTCAAGAGCACAATAATAAAACTAAAGCAGAAGCCAATCAAGATAGTAATAAAATATTAATAGATAACTCAAATAAAAATTAAGAGTCAAAACACCAATCAACCCACAATTGTCCACAATAATCTCTAAAACTCGAATAGCAACTTAGTCGGATATGCCCTTGACTATGATAAAAATAAAATAATCCATCAATACTTAGTCAATAATAAAAGAATAATGAAGTTGTAAGGCCTTTCGAAGGATGGAGGCTCATCACTTCATAGCAACCCAACAAATATGATCAACCACTTAACGCTACATAGGAGCAACAAAAAAGTCATCGAACCCTAATTTATGACATAGTGTACCATCCTAGGATGGTTAGTGGAATAACCACTAGCATGTAACTCAGGGAAAGTGATAACATAATGCCATGTAAAAAATTAGTCAAACCACATGGACATATTTATATATAGATATATAGTATGCCGTGATAGGGTAAAGGGGTCATGAACATGATAGTTTAAACCATTAACCTAAACTATGTATCTTAATCCATCCTAAAGACACCCATGGGCTATATGGGTTCAGCTCTCCTTACTGAAAGGGGCCAAGTGCGTGTTAGCCAGATGAACTGAGGAAAAATTAAGGAAAAACTAAATCCACCAAAGCAATAGCCATCCTAAGATATATATATATATATATACATATATCAAAGGTAGATCAAGAACACAGTCATTAATACTAATTCCATACCAAAATCCATTCAATTTTAGGAAACCTATGTCCCTTAACAAATTATTTAAATAATGCACCCAATCACTACCAAAAGCATCAGTTTAAAGCATGAATAATCAATTTAAAATAAGGGATGAGTAATTTTCTTGGTAATAATAAAAAATGCTCAACCTAATTTAAAAATACATAATTAAATCACATGAATATCCTTTATATTGATTCCACTAAGTAAAATTCAAGTTTAGGGAAGTGAAACATGCATGAAATAACAAAAAATTTAAGTTAATTTTATGTTTTGGAGCCCAGATGATGAATTAACTATAAAACCCTTGAATATTCTTGGGTTTTGAGTTTTAGAGACAATGAGAATGATTTGATCTTTTAAAATAGAAGGGAATTAGGTTATTTTATGATTAAAGGTCGTACAAGACGTAAAAAGACCAAAAACCTCTCACCACAAGTGCAAAAAGAAAAAATAGACCAAATTAAAACACTGGCGTGGTATGCCAGTATCACAGAGGTTAGCCTTCGTGCCACACCAATATCATAGAGGTTAACCTTTGTGACACTTCCTTATCACAAACCCTCACTACATTGGGGTCCCAAAATGACTCCAAACCCATTTTTAAAAATATAAAACTTTTTCAAAATACCCTTTTAATATCCCTAAACATAATTCAAGTCAAAATTTGACATTATTCATGTGGGAGGGTCAAAAATAAAATTATCAAAGTTGTATAGGGTCTCATATATAAATTGAAATCCTAAAGTCCAGTTATTAGAAGGGTTAAAAAGTAAAGGGTATAAATGTGTATGACCAAACTAGATTGTAAGTTGAATCGAGTTGAATGAATGTATAATAGAGTATGGTCTTGAACTTAGTAATTATTTGAATGTAAGGATTTCTAGATAATAGTAGAATCCCCAATTTCAGTATGAATATAGGGTGATTGGTTTAATAAATTAATTACTAGATTTTAGATTTTATTTAGCTGAATGTGTTGTAAATAACTACTTGAATTTTATGAATAAGGCTTGATAATGCTTAATTGAATAATAGAGTATTGGTATTTGGACATTCTACAATAGATTAAACCAATTTTTGACTTAGTGTGTTGGAGTATGGTTGTTGTTTACTTGAATTGATTAACTCGAGTTGACCATGCATATGGGTTGTTGTCTATTGTTTTAATGAGTACTTAAGTAATGTAATTTTTAAATAATATCCTAAGTGTTAATCACAATCAAGATTATGGTTATTACGGTCATTTATTATTAAGGTTAATCAAAATAGATTATATTATAATAAGTATTGGTATTAAAAATGTAAGATTATGTTGGATGACATTTAATGTGAAGGGTGATGTATGAATAATGAGATTAAGTATGAAGGTATGAGGGAAATGTCAATTGTATATTTTGGCTACTAGAAATGGATTAGATATAACTAAGTCTGCAACAATATGAATGGAATATGCTTATACAACATAAGTGGATGAATGTAATATGGATAGAATTAGTATATAAGTTGTCAGCCTTCCTTTTTGTGGTTTTTGTATTTTATTTAGGTAATCTAACCTTTGTCTGTCGATAATACCTACAAGTATAAGTTGTTTTTATTGATTATACATTTGCTATACCACTTTTGGGGTATAGTATGGTGGCCCAAATTTGTTGATGTTTCTCAGATGACATGGATAGTAATCTCCGACATCTTCTACTTCTTTCATTCATGGTGGAAGTTGTGTCTAGTCTTATCTTTCTTAGTTTAGAAGCTCTTGTACCTATTTAGACTAGGTCCTTGGGGTAGATTTCATTCCACATTAAATTTTTGTAAAATATTTTGTAATAAGGAATGTATTTTTGTCATTTATTTATGACTTCCTATTATCTTCTTAAATTGTGGTAAGGGGTTCTCCTATCTAGGTTAATTAGAATAGGTGCCTTTATGATGCGGTAATTTAGGTCATGAGAGGTTGATACCATAAGAACAAAATATCTATACACTATGATGTTTATAGTATGTCTAAAAGTATAGATGGAGTACCGTCAGACACTCATTAATTGATTACAAAGAAATAGTTAATGTACAAATAGTAAAATATGCTAAATAAAAAGTCTAAGAAATACCCTATGATAGTTTTGATCACGTTTTGTACTCCAATATTTTCCTTTAATAAATTTTGAATAAAAAATAATTTAAGAGGATATATATTATATTAAGAAACACCGAAGAGACCCCTCCATCTGAGACTTGGAAAATGGTCAAAATTTGACCCTGCCTGTGTGTTCATTTCAATGTGTGAGCATCTTCCGTTCGCATCATAAGCCCCAGTTGCCGACCCTACAAAAAATTTTATTCACTGTTAAATTTTAAGTAGGTGTACCTTTGACCATCATTCGCTATGGAAATCACTTTGTAACCCTCAAACTTTTCATTTGATTTTTCTTTTCTAGATTTGGATTTTTATGACATCTTTTTCGCTTTATATGACATCTTTTTTTCTTATTTTTACACCTTTCACCTAAATAGCACAAAACACCTCATATAAGTGAAATGTCAAAAAATCAAGCATACACTAGTTGAGGATAATCACAATAGAATGGGATGCTGTCTTTATTTTGGTGGTAGAAATGGAAAAAATTCTATGATCATTGAGGGTCATTTAATTGATAGAGCATCTGTTCTATGGTTCAAGAAATAGGTCATTTGGGCATAGACTTTACTAGACAAAGCATTTGTCTGCTACATTCTATTAGAAAATGATCTTAATTTATTCTCATAATTATCCAAATAATGCATGACTTTATATGTTTCAAAATGGATTCATACACCTTTTGCTTTTATATCTTATCCACCAATGTAAATCTCATTCTTTTACTTTGATAGCTAATATATTATGACTCGAACCAGGTCTTGGACACGACGGGTATCTCAAGTCCACCATGGATCGGAGACCAACCCCTTTGCCTAGTCAAATAGAACATAATACGCTAATGATGGCTAAATTCCAAACATATAACAACATAGATAAAGATAAACTCATGAAGTCTAAGATACATCAACAACCAATACCCAATCCATAGTAATCCACAAAGCCTCTTGTAAAACCGAATTAATTTAAGTTGGGACATGCACCAGATGATAGAAAAAATAAGTAAAAACAAAGTCTATTATAATATATTAACTAAGAAGCAACGACCTTCCAAAAGAAGGAGGCTCACCAAATTAATCTAACTGTTGACACCCAGAAATCCTATCACTGCGCAAAAAAAGTAGAAGTGTTTTTAGTGCCTGCATTGTGTGTGGATACAACATCCAGATATGGTTAGCGGACTGAGTTCTAGCATGTAACACAAGAATAAGGGGGTAAAATAATGCCATAATCAACCATTAAAAATCAGACAAAATGTAATTCACATAATTATATGGCAATACATATAAATATATCATATGATGGGGTAGGGAACAAGGTTTAGCATGAGCTTTATATCATTAATCTGGAATGTCTAGCTTGATCATTGACAAAACTCACCTATGTCGTAGTTTTGATATATGTCGATCATTGTCAATAAATGTCAAATTACGTTAAGGTCAAATCCCCAAGGAGTGAATCTAGTCTTCAAACCCTATAGGTATTGACAATGTCTAATTGTATGCCCATAGTGTAAACGAAATGAAATACATGAATTAAAATTTTATGGGTATGGTTTGGAACAGTTGTTTTACCAAAGTCTATTCAAACCAGCAATTAAAGGCATTAATTGTGAATGAGATTTTAATATAAGATAAGTCTTGAAATTATGTCTTCCTAGGCGCAAATAATGCATGGGTTCATGATAATTGGATTCAAATTCTAGTCATTAACCACATGGGTATGCTTGGTTAGGAGTTCTTCATGCTAATCTTTCAACCAAACCACAAGATTATCACCCAAGGATCCTTCAAATACCTTATGGGTGTGGCTAGAAAAACCACCAAATACCTCAATCGGGAATTCTTATTTCAAGGAAGATGCCCAAGACCAAGCAAATTCTCAATACACCCCCATTTATAAGATAGTAGAAGGAGAAAAAACTATATCTACCTATTGTTAACTATTTACTTGTAACCCATATCCCTCTTTCAAGAATGATATAGGATCTGAAAGTACAATCGTATCCCTCTTTCAAGGATGATGCGGGATTTTGGAATTTTGGGGTTTTCACCCGCAAATCTATTTTGGGAATTTGGGGTTTTCACCCACAAACCCAACCAAAAAAAGCAAACATTAGTGAAACCCATCATTAATTACCAAGAATCTACACTAATAGATCACAACACATATATATTTGCACCCTATTTCAACATAAACCCATGATATATATATAGCTACTCATGAAGTTAGGGAAAAGAGATATACCAAAAGGATAATTCAATGCTTCCATGGAAATTGAAAGTAAGAAGATTATCCAATTTAACTTTAATTTCACTAAATTCAAATTAAAAATTTAAACACAATAGTTTTCCCAAATTAGTAGGGTTTACAAAGCCTCTAAATTAATTTTTGTAAAGTGTAGCATCCCAAAATAAGAAAGGGTTTTTTCCTTATGTGGGATTTGGGGTCGGATATTGAAAATTATACAATTTCTCCTGAGCATAAACCTGCTATGTCATGATTACTCCAACTTGTTTGGGATCGCCGTAAGTCCCTATCGATTGCCGACAATTAACTAAGCTTGACTTGTCACGATCGCGACCCTCAGACTTCGAGTGTAGTAACTAAGGGTCGATTCTCCTTCAACTTTTCCAACTTTTGCACTTCTTTTCCCCTTTTGATCCCTTTTCAACCCATTTCACTCTTTTTCTTCCTATCAACTGTAGATCTGCAATATGTGAGAATTAGTGCATTCAAATGATGAAATTGTCTCATTCATATGATAAAACCATAGTAGTGTGCATGAATTTGGACTTAAATGAGTTAAAAATTTACCACTCATCAACAAACCCAACTTAAACCTTTGCTTGTCCTCAAGGAACACTACCTCTTGCAAATTTAACCCATTTATACAACCAAATGATCCCAATGACTTCATTCACGATTAGCACCAACATATAGCTCTCAAACATGGGAAAATCCATTCTCACGACTCCCCTAAACAAAAATTACCATTTCAAGCATGCATAAGACTATAAGGAACCAAAATGCCACTATTACTAACTCTCTAGAAGTGAATCCCTATTGATAGTAACTCAACTATACTCTTTTACCTCTTATTTTGGAAAATGATAATCTTACCTACCTCGATTCACTTACATGCCACCTCACCAAAAGGAAATACCACATACCAAATTATCTAATATGAAATAAGGGATTTTAGTGCAAAACACTCTCTCAATGCAAACAAGTACCATAGCATAGGCTTGCCCTTATTTTTAATTACCACTACAATGAGTGCACTTCGTTGGAGATCTCAAATGAATTTTTAAGCTTTTAACATAGTTTAGGGAAAATGGTATGAAATCATTTAGGATCAATGTGACTACACCCTTCTTGAACATCTACATCACACTATTTTCACCCAACTTTGGACCATGGACCACTTCATTTATTTCTAAAATTAACACATGCATATTTTTGCTATCTTGATTTACCCAATTCTTTAAAAGCATTTTCTTTTGACAATTTTTATTGCACTCCATCATATTCCTTATTTTGATGATTCTTTTATTTGTAACTTTTTTAATTTCTCTGTTTACTTAGAATCATAGTCATCCACTTACATTATCATGGCCAAAGCTAATCTTTTCAAAACTTACCACCCCAACTTAGGCATTTGGCCTTAATTTTCATTTTCCAAGTTCAAGGACGGTAGCGTTCAAAAGAGGGAAAAACTTTTAATGGTTCAAGGCTTGTAATGTGGTTGCCAAAGAAATGCTTGAAGGCTCAAAATGGTAACTAAGGATACTATTCTGAGTAGGTTATTTAGGCTAAATTGGGCTCCTAATGTTCACCAACAAACCCTAAGATAATTTCACCAACCAAGTATAATCACAATTAGCCTTGAGAGACTAACGGGGCAAGTTATAGATTGTACTAGTATGCATGAGAGTTAAAAAATTATACAAACTGCACATGCATGTAAAATTTTCAAGGAGGATCAATTGCACTTCGTACTAGAGACAAAAGGGAGTATTAGCTAATTTCGACAAGCGAAAGACTTTGGAGACACAAAAAGAGGTTTTGTTACAAATTTTGTCACATCAATGCCCTTGGTTTTTCAAAAATTTTTAGACAGAGGAGGGTGTTTGCTTCGCATTTGCACCATACACAAGTTGCTATTTATGGTACACAAATAAGCCATCGTCTCACTTTTTTTCTTTCACACAGACAAACCATATAGCTACTCATACTTTACCATAGATATAAGTGTGATCCCAAATCCAAAATACCACAGGTACTTAGATTTCTCTTGCATTTATATCTCCAATGCTACAGGCACTCATTGTTCCAATGTATCTATAGCTCAAAACCCAATCATGACTATTTTCCCTTAAGAATGTTGTCACTCAATCTATCATCAGTAAAGGCACATTCGATATTATAATAAACAAGATAAAACTAAACAAAATAAAAATCAAACAAGCAACTAATTTATGAAATATGGTCACCATCAGAGTGACCAAATATTAAAACCCAAAATAAAATAAAAATCATCCAGATAAATATCAAAACATCCAAAAATATATCAATGATACAAGGAAAATGAATTAATATGGAGACAGGCACCCCCAACAAAAATTTGCAGTGACCTTACTACATAATCAATAAAGCATAAAGAAAGTAAAAGGGTGCTCATTGTAACTGTATCAAGTGTTATTGTTGCTCTTAGACTTAGAATCACCTCTAGCATCATCAGAACTGGACCACTCAGTTAGGTCTTTGTCATCATTATCAACTCTAGAATAAGAAAGTCTGTCTTTGGGTTTTAGGATCTTCCAAAAGCTCTTCAACCCCTTCTATATCATGGTGAAGAACTTATCTCTCTTCTTCTCCCTCATCTTCATCTTTTTATATGACTCCCTGAGCTCCCAGTGATAATATACCAAAGATAAGTAGGTCCTAAAAAGCCTATCTATAGTGTCCCCTTGCATCCTCTGATCCTCTAGGTATTTCACATAATCGGACCAGGCAACATAGGAATATTGGGAGATGGAAGACTTTCCTGGCCCCTGTGGAAGATTGGATACTAGCTCCATAATCGCTCTTATATCTATAGAGATTTCATCAATCAGCCCTACTGTGGATGGCTTGCATGAGTATGTGTCATTACTTGTCGATATACCCAGGTCGATCATCCTCTTCATGCTCTTGATAGGTACTCCCTCACCCTAAATCTTGAGAGGATAAATAGGGTTGTTTTGGTGCACCTAAGTATCTCAAGGGTACTCATCATCATGAGTTCTTTAACACAGCTCAGTAATCAACGAAGGGAATAAGTGGAGCGTACCACCATAGATTTTAAAATACTTACTGTCTAAGATCACAAACCGACCAAAATTTAATGAAATATTGTCTATTATAAAAGAAACCATGCTAACTCTAATATCTGGAACAACAATCATATGTGTGCATAGAGAAACCTTGCTACAAATGATGTCCACCAATATCCTTGCCTCTACAGTGAAATCATTCATCGATATAGCCCTTTTGGTGGCCTCCCAAGGAATCTCCCTGCCAGGGCATAGCTTTTCAGCCATCAAACTCTATGGTTCAGACCCCTTCTCCTAAAATTGGCTCATGTCTTCATGTAACAACCCATAGAAATCATTAATTTGTTCGACATCGAAGTGTAAATTCTTCCTCCAAATATACACAACTAGTTCATAGAAAGATTCTACGCTAAGGTTGGTATAGAATTACCTTAATCAACGATCATTTGCTCGATAAGGATACGGGGCAAAATAATTCCAACCAGTGGATACCAAGCAGATATGGAATGCTGAGATCTTATCTGTCACCTTATCTAAGCAAATGCCTCTCTCCAGGATTAATTTGGCTTTGGAGAGGTCGACATAATATTGATGGTTGCATTTTAGGGCCTTGAACCAGGTTTGACCATATTTTTCCATGCTGAGCCTTGAAAACATAAGAAAAAACAACATTCATCATTAATATTTCAAGGCAAAAACTATAATATATTTTCCAATTAAGCTCATAGGTTATATCTAGGTGGCTTTTGGGAATAAAATGGAATTGCAGAATTTTTCATAAATGCTTCAAATCACTGTAAGACATAGCAATCGTGGGCCACTGAGCCATGATCTTGATCCAATGACCGCGATCTTGGTGTTTGAGATAAGACCGAACCAAAATGTTCAAGACTCAAATCATCCAATTTCATTGCCAAATTGTGTTACAAATTAAGAAGTAACCTTATGCACATGGACCTTAGCCTCTAGGTTCTTGATTATGCCCTTGGAATATGGAAAGACTAACATTGAATTCATTTGGGCATTTAATCAAGCACTTGGTGTGCACACACTATTTTGAACAAAATTTTGTTACTTAAGACTTCCCTATCCACGTACACACAAACTACAATAGTTAACCACTCCAATAAACACATTTTAAAAATGATTTAGTAATTGAAATACCATTTTATTCCATTCCTAAAGCATGAGTTCTACAACCTACATATACACATAAAAAAGAGATAGAACCATATACCAAATTGAGGATACAAAAGGGGATGCTTAAACAAGTTTGGATGCCCAACATAAGCTCATAATGGAGTGTAAATTAAGAAATTTTAATGGAAAGTGTAAGGGGGAAATGGGAAGTGACTGGTTTTTCAACCAGTTATGACCACAATCATGGTCCAAGTTTTGCGATAGCAGTAGCACGGGTTCCGTGATAGTGGTAACTAAGGCCATTTTGGGTCCTCCATTTTCTCCTACTCAGTCCATATAACAAATTTTGCACACTTCCTCCTAACTCTTCTTTAGACAAAACTATCTTTTCACTATTTTTTAATTTATTATTTAATTATTTTTATTATATTAATTAGACTTTCTAAAATATATGGTCGGAGAATTAATTAATATTTTTCTTTCTACTAGACTTCCTAAAATATATAGGACTCCTAAAATATATGATAAGAAAATTAATTAATATTTTTCTTTCCACTATTCAATTAGAAAAATGCTCCTAAAATATGACTTTATAAAGGAAATACTTCTATAAATATTGAAATGTACGTTAAACTAGAGAACAAACCGGTTTGCCTATTGGAAGAATATGATTGATGTTCATCTAACTTGATTCGATTGCATGTCTAGATTGCTGGATTCTTAATTTTCTAACCCTCAACTTCTTCACAGTTTTTGCCAGCATAATAGAATTCAACACGTGTGTGTATATATATATGTCGGTTGGCTTTGAAGAATTTCTTGTGTAAACGTTAGGTTTAATTGTATTATTTTGCTATCGTTATTATCTTATTATTTTATTTTAATTTACAGGTGCTAGAAGAATGTGGTTCGGCTTTGAATTTTTTTTAAGGTAAAGATTAGGTTTAATTGTATTATCGTAATATCGCTAATGGTTTGTTATTTTGTGGTAGATTACAGTTCATAGCTGAATCTCAATCAGCTTTGAGAAATTTTGTATGTAAAATTTAAGTTTAATTATATTATTTTGATATCACTTTTATCGTATTATTTTATTGCAGTTTACAGGTGATAGATAAAGTTGGTCGGCTTTGAGGAATTTTTTTATGTAAAGGTTAGGTTTAGTTGTATTATTTTGATATCTCTATTATCATATTATTTACCAGTGGTAGATGAGTGTCGGACGACTTTGAAAAAAAATTGTGTGTAAGATTAGATTTAATTGTATTATTTTGATGTCTCTATTATTGTATTGTTTTGTTGCAAATTATAGGTGGTAGATGAATGTCGATACGCTTTTAAAAATATTTTTGGTAAATATTAGGTTTAATAAATAAATTCTCCATCTTTATATACTCAAAAGGTATTAAATTTAATTATTATATTCATCTTTATTGTTTAAACAAATGTCCTATTTAATGTAATATTTGAACTCACTAAAATGAGGTACATACACAAGGCGCGTACACCTAAGATAGTATATATATATATATATATATATATATATTAAAAGTCTGGAGACACTTAGAAAAGTGATTTGAACTTTTTGTCCTTCATTAAAAGACTTTTCTTTAGACAAAACTGTATTTACTATTTTATTTAATATATTATTTAATTATTTATATTATATTAACTAGACTCCTAAAATATATAGAAGGAAAATTAATTAATATTTTTCTTTGTACTGATCAATTAAAAAAATACTCCTAAAATAGGATAGAAAAATACTCTTAAAATAGGACTCTATTAAGGAAATACTTCTATAAATACTGAGATGCACGTTAAATTAGAGAAGAAATTGTTTTACTTATTATGAAAATATGATTGATACTAATCTAACTTGATTCGGTTGCATGTCTAGATTGGTGGATCCTTAGTTTTCTAATCATCAACTTCTTCACTATTTTTGTCAACATAATAGAATCCAACGTGTCTCTATATATATCTTCTTTGTTTTCATTTAAGTCATTCTTTAGGGTCAAAATTTTCGCTCAGACAGGAATTTTTTCATCAAAACTGAAGCTTTGTGATCACTATTGTATTATTTTATTGTAGTTTACAGGTCGTAGATTAATTTACAAGTGGTACTGGAAGATGAATGTTGGTTGGCTTTGAAGAATTTTTTAGGTAAAGATTAGGTCTAATTGTATTATTTTTATATCTCTATTTTGAGATTTTTTGTTGTGTAAATGTGTAAGACCCTACAAAAATCCTAAGCTTAACTTAGCCTTTAAAGCTTATTGAGGGGTCCCAAAGTTGGAAAATTTCAGCTAGGTATTAGAACTTAGTCCTTTCTAAGCCCTTCGAACTTCAGTGAATTTATTTATGACCTTCCCGACCTCGGAAAGTTAATTTCTAAGTTGAGTCATATTCAAGAATGGAAATAGCATGTCTTGGGTAAGTTTCAGATTTTTCGGACGAGGATTGGATCAAATACAAATTTTAGAAATAGTAGCTCACTGCGATTAGATCGCGTCGTGGTGAGTATAGCGATGGTTCATCCATCGCATCGTGATGAAAGCTATTTTGGAATTCAAAAAATTCCAGTAGCTCGCCGCGATTAGGCCGTATCATGGTGAGGCTCAAATCAGCAAATGTCATGATCCATTAGCTCACCGCGATTGGGTCGCGTCGCGGTGAGCATAGCGATGACCACTCCATCACGTCATGGTGAGGATTTAATCCACATTCCAGTTATGGGATTTTAAATCCCATGGGTATTTTAGACATTTCCCATGAACTAGGTTAGCCTAAAACACGAAATTAATTCCCATATGACTTAACTATATCATTATTCACTCAATTGTTCCCCAATTTCATCATCCTCTCTTAAAAGCAAGAAACCTTAGTTTCAAAAATTCAAGAACAGGCTCAAGAATTCCTTCAAGAACCTTAAGGGTTAACATTCTAAGGTATTCTAGATGTTTATTCATGGGTCCCTTTCACCCATGAAGGCGAAGAATCTCTTTCAAAATACAAAGATTATATATTTATGAGTTTTCATGAGTTACTTGATTTAAATTTCATGTTTATGTTGTTGTTGGGTTTTGATTCATGTTATAAACTATTAATTACAAGAATTCATTCTGTTATGTGATGATTTACATGATGTTGATAATAAACCCTTCAATTTGCAAGTTCATAATAAACCATTTTTGTGCCGGTCAGCAAACATTCGATGTGTGCCGTTATTACTACTGGTTTGGTGGTGTTGGGCATATGGATTTTCAAGCCTAATTGCTGAAATTTTCATAGTGGTGTGTTTGCTACTGGTTTGGTGTTGTCGAGCACATAGATATTCAAGCGTAATTGATGTAAAATATCAAACGAATTTAGGCATATGTTGTAAAATTTAGGTCATCTGTTGGAAATTATCAAATAGGTCTTTCCGTTGTTGCAACAAAATAGACTTAGATTAGATAAATCGGCATAATGCAACAGATGACCAACGTATTGCAACAGATAAACTATCTGCCAGAATAGATAGAATATATTTTACAACAGATTGATAATCTATTGCATTATAAAAAACTCAACTTTCATTCACCAGAAAAAAAATTAGTGCCACTATATGTACATGTAATTTAAAGTAAAGTGAAGTGTGACTTGAAATTAAAATTTATTATTTCACAGGCTCTTCTATATATACAGGCTCCAAGCATTCATTTAATACTCCATAAGCCCAGACCTCTTGCAAGTTTGTTACAGCATTGTCGCACAGAAAGATCATTGGCTCAGCCATTTCTGTGTCGGTCACCAAACATTCGATGTGTAAAAGAGTGTGCGAGATTTGGAAGGGGCATGCCTTTGTTTTGAACTTTGAAATCCCATGATTTATTCATCAAAACTTCCTTTGACAAATGATTTATCAGTTTACTCTCCCTCAACAAGATGAGCAACAGCTTCATCAGTGGTTGCAAGAGGAGAAAAAGATCGACATTGTTGATAGCAAGTTCGTTGTAGTGTCCCTCTTCGAGTAGTATCTCGACATCCCAATAATGGATTCCATTCATGCTAATGACTGCAAGAATCCTCTTTGCCTCGGTCCAGCTCTTTCCGTGTGGATTTAGCCTCTCTTCTAACATATTTTATCATTTCTTCTTCCTACAAGTCCAACATAGAAACTAAGAAATCAAGTCCCGTGCCACACGCTTCAGAATTAAGTTGATCGTACTTATCCTTGAGCTTCCTATAGAGGTCGAGGTCCATTATCCTATCGGCAACGTCATAAGCTTTCGGGTAAGTTAATTGTCTTTTTCTTATGAGACAGAGAATTTTGTCAACATGTGTGATATAAGAAGATAATTTTTAAATAGGTTAATAATTGTAAAGATGGTCCATCTATTACATAGGGTTCTCTGAATTAATAATCCAACACAACTTATGCAACAAACGGATAGTAAGTTACAACAGAACCACTACCAATTGCACCAGAATACCCAGCTGTTGCAACAGATTTCACATATGTCGCATAGCTTCTTCTTCATGGGGTAGATTAGATTAGAAGGCTAGGTTCAGAAAAGTAAAATTGACTTGTCCTCGTAACACATACGCATATCTGTCATAGTTTGGAAGTCTTAGGGGAAATAGGAGGCCTGGGGTAATCTGGTGCAACTGGCTTGGCATTCTTGGCCTGTCGCAGATCCCTCTTCTCTTTGGCTCCAAGTATCACATATATGTCCACCTTCTTGAATGGCCCCTGAACTTCAACAGATTTTTGAGAGGGAGGATTTGCAATTATTTTTTATTTTCGACAGGAGAGTACATCGATTATTGCTCTTTTCTTTCTCCTAACCAACATGTCGGAGTATACTGCTCCCTCAACTTCTTGGATGGTATGAAATCCCTCTTTGATTTGAATTCCTCAACAGCTTTAGAGGCCTCTAGTTTTTCAAAGAGTTTATCCTAGTTATCCTTGCACTCTTTGCATTCGCAACGAGAACACGAGGGTGAAAAGGGGTGAAAGGGACCTGTGTAAGGGTGAAAAGGGGTGTTTTCAAACATATTTATTTTTTCTTGAGCATCAACATGCTCATCATCATGAGTGGTATTAGCATCAGCATGCCTGCCACCAACACTAACAACTTCACCAGAAGAAGCACCTGGATCTTCCTTAGTAGGTTGGTCATGAAGAGTCGAAACATTAGGCTGACCTTGCCTAATTGCTCTTCTTATGGATGTTGCTCCAGCCAATTCCTTTCTTATTAACTCCATCATTGATTCTGCTATAGTATCAATATGACCAAGAGTAATATAAGAAGTCATCAATGACTCCTACTCAGTAGACACGATCCATGGATGCACAACCTAGAAAAAAATAGATATAATAAAATTATATAATATTTTCACAGTTGGGTTAACATTTTAACAGTCAACTTCTGCAATAGATTAACAATATATCGCATCAGATTACCTATCTGTTGCATAGTTTGCAGTAGATAGTTAAAATCTATTTTAGTGACATTCAAAGAACCAGAGCAACACATGGATAATCTGATACAAAATATCAATCATCTGTCGCAACAGATTACTAATCTGTTGCACCAGTTGTACAAGACGGGTAATCTGTTGGGTTACATATTACGCAACAGATGATCTGTATGTGTATTAATAATATGTTACATCAGATTACACATCTGTTGCATAATTTGTAGTAGATGGTTAATCTATTAGGAGTCGGGTTCAAAGAACCAAAGCAATAAATGGGTAATCTGATGCAAGATATCAATCGTCTGTCGTAATAGATTATCCATCTATTGCACCAGTTGGCACAGGACGGGTAATTTATCGCAACAGATGTCCCATCTGGTGCACCAAATATAACATCTGTTCAATATCTTTCATTGAGTAAAATTATTTTACTTGAAGAAGACGTACTGCATCATCCAAAGGGTTAAAGAGATCAACCTCCTTAATTTTGGTGTTGATCTTTGCAGACAACCACCTAAACATCCTTAGATGAGAAACCTCATCTGGGTAATCCATTACCTACTTTCGAAGGGGAGAAATGGCTTCAAATGCCCAAGCCTAAAAAATGTAAACAAGAAGCAAGTAAAAAAAAGTCATAATAACTAACTATATTCAATATAACTTAATGGATGAGTTAAAATAGTGATTAATTTTATCATGAAAGTCCAAGGAAAGCCGTATAATGTGGTCGTCCCTGAGGATAGCTTTGTCGGTAAATATTGAACAGTCAAGTAGAAGTTGTCATATCCCAAGGATAATTGTTGAATTAATCAAAATCCTCAGCACACGCCAACAAATCATCTTCTATGACCTTCTTGACGTCTCTTGCCAATATAACCGAATGGGCAAACCAAACTAAGCACAATTTCTCCCTGTAATGCTTTATTATAGTTTTATCCATAAGATCTGTCAACAAATTCGATGCTTTGTAGCCACGTCGAGCAATGTCAAACAACCCATCTATTTTTTTCTAACATTTTCTTGCCTTGAATCTTTTGTGGGGTGTTCCCTTGGCGATAGGTGGTTCTTATGGATGATGGCATCTTAAGCCCATCACTATGGGAAACTCTTGCAAGCCAAAACAAACTGGCATGCAACAGTAGTTGATCCAAATTTCATCCATCTTTTTGTCACCTTCCTCCTTCAGATCTTCATCATCCCCCACGTACTTGATCCTTCACTTGAGAAGACCATATACCATCCTCATTAGGAAACGGGAAGGGGCGTCCTCAGCCAGCTCAAGGAAGTATCCAAAGCAGCTCTTCTTAAAAAGTTTGTTTATGTTTTCGTCCTTCATAATTTTCCTAAAACAAATAAATTTACTCGTCATCTGACATTTAAGTACAATTTCACCAGTTAGTTCTTCTTCTGCATTTTTGTCATTTATCGGCATCGCAAATTGAAACTTCTCAATACTAAAAGTTTTGATAGGATCATGCTGGGATGTCGATATTAATTCACACCCCATTGGTGATCCATTATCATCATGTTGATGATCATCCTTTTTCTCTTTCTCTTTCTCACTCTCCAATTCCTCCTCTTTCTTACTTTTATTTTCTTCATCACCATCTATAGACCCTTGTCTACCTCCCTCAACGTTGTTTTCATATCTTTCCTCATCTTCACTTTGTTTCCTTGACTGAGATTATTTAGGAAGCTCCTCTAAATCTCTTTGTACTGTAGCCTTTTTTAGGGTGGTCAGACATTGATCCACTTTCACTTTCTTTTTTTTTGGGAGACATGTTTCACTTACAAACAACAGAAAAATAAAAATTACATTACAATTGATGTATGTATAAATTTTTAAAAATACATTACAAACACCACTAATAACAACATACCAACAGGCACCACCACCACAAACAACAACAACTAATTCCACAAATACCATAAATATCGACACCGCCAATAGCCAACACAAACACCAAAAACCAATGCCACCACAAGCACCACCAACTAATACCACCAACAGCCACCACCAGTTCCACCACGACGACGACCACCACCACCACCACCACAAATACCATCCAACAATACCACGATAGTGAACGGAACACTGTGACAGAAACTAGAGTTTTCTCGAGTTCTTCCTGTAATTTTACCATCAAAACTCAAAATTGCATACCCATTCTCAAAGATAATATAATTAAAAAAAAATTTATCATTAACTTAAAATCCCTTATATTTTAGAAAAAAATAACAAATATAGAACTCTTTTCAAACTCTATTACCTATGAAGACAGAGAAAACAACTGATACAAGCAAGAATAAAGTCAAAAATAACACCTGTGTGGTTGAAAATGAGAAGAAAATCAATCTATTGTGAAGGGTAGAGCAATTTGCTGAGTAGTTGTAGTTGTTGTCTGTACTGTATAATTCAGTGAGAAAGAGAAAATAGAGAGAACTCGAGATTTGAAATAATGAAATGTTTTTCTCGCAAATGGATATGGATTGATTTGTATTTTGAAAAAGAATGACAAGTTTTGAAAATGTTAATTTGGTTCGAAGTGATCTTAATTTATTTTTTAAAATTATAAAAGATATGCACAATTTTTAACCCTCTCATCATAAAATTGCCAAAAGACTCGATGAAGTTGTAGTTGATCCTATGAACTCACCCACCCCTAGTCCTAGATTAATCAATTTAGGTATATGAACTCAATTGAAATTGTATAAAAACAAATGTTAAACCTATTGTATCAGATACTCATCTGTTGCAAATTATCAAATAGATTAAGTAATCTATTACGACAGATTACCCATCTGTTGTAAATTATCAAATGGATTGTCACATGTCGCAACAAATTACCCATCTATTGTAAATTATCAAATAGAGGATGACATATATTGTAGTTGACCCTATGAGAACTCACCCCTGATCTAAGATTAATCAATTAAGGTATTGGTCTAACATATGAGGTGGTAAGAATTAATTTAGGTCAGAGTGATCGATCGGCGACTCTGGTTGGGAGAAACGCAATATCGTATCATCATTCAATTTCCAAAAGACTCAATTGAAGTTATAGTTGATCCTATGAGAACTCACCCCTGGTCCTAGATTAATCAATTAAGGTATTGGTCTAACAGATAAGGTGGTATGAATCGGTTCAGCTCAGAGTGATCGATTGACAACTGTAGTCGAGAGAAACGCAATACTGTCTTATTATTTAATTTCTAAAAGACTCAATTAAACTTGTAGTTGACCCTATGAGAACTTACCTCTAGTCCTAGATTAATTAATTTAAGTTATTGGTCTAATATATGAGGTAGTAAGAATCGGGTTAGCTTAGAGTGATCGATCGACGACTCTGGTCGGGAGGAACGCAATACCGTCTCATTATTCAATTGCCAAAAGACTCAATTAAAGTTGTAGTTGACCCAATGAGAAATCACCCCTGGTCCTAGATTAATCAATTTAAGGTATTTGTCTAACATATGAGGTAGTAAAAATCGGTTTAGCTTAGGATGATCGATCGATGACTCTGGTCAGGAGAAACGCAATACCGTCTCATCATCAATTGCCAAAATACTCAATTAAAGTTGTAGTTGACCCTAGAAGAACTCACCTCTGGTCCTAGATTAATCAATTAGGGGGCGTTTGGTAAAGTGTACAAGAACAATGCAAAATATATTGTATTAGTAATGCTTGATTTAGTAATACTTATATTAGTTATGAATGAATTATTTCTTATACATTGTTTGGTTTGATGTATAAGAAATAATACATCTTACACAATTTCTATAAAAGAAATTTTTGTTTACAAAAATACCCTTCTTTGATTTTGTACACTTTTTGGCAACAAAGTTCTTTTGTTATTTCAAACATAATTAATATTGTAGAACTATTATATAGAGGTTTAGGATTACTTGCAAGACCTTTGTCTTTGGACAAAAATGTTACGCCGGCAGATTAACATAGTCAAAACAAAAATAAAATACAAGATGCAAAATTAAGAAATAGTCTCAATTTTTTAAAAATCTTTTTAAAGACTCTCGAAGCAAAGCAAAAATATGTTATAATTATTTAAATCAACCATTCATTATTGTAAATTCAAATAGTGGGAAAAGAAATTGTGAAATATTTTAAAAAGATTCACTAGTACAAAATAAAATGGCGGAAAAAGGAATGGTGAAATATTTTGAGAGAAAAATTGAGGGGTATTAAGGTCATTTAATAAGTTAATGCATGTGTTTAAAGTCTTTGTATTACTAATTCATAGGAAATAGAGCGTATTTACTAATACAAACTTCAATACACAATAGAGTGTATAACTAATGCTTGCATTAGTTATACATAGGCAAAAAGTTGTACCAAACAAGGTACTAGCAATACACATTAACTAATGCATGCATTATATTTTACAATACACTCTACCAAATGACCCCTAAAGTTATTAGTCTAACATATGAAATCAATTGAAATTGTATAAAAGCAAATGTTCAACCTGTTGCAACAGATGTATTTTCTGTTGGAATTAATCAAACAGATTAAGTCATCTGTTGCAACATACTATGAGTCTGTTACGATGGATGACTGAGCTTTGGAAATTTTCAAACAGAAATTGTTATCTGTTGCACTTAGATGTTTTAAGACCCTTTTTTTAAAAGCAATTTAGGTATTTCCTGTCTGAGATAAAAAATTTAAAATACTAAGGCGGTAAAAAATATTACTTGGATAACTCAAAAATCTCCTGAGCGAGTATTCTTATTTGGTCTTTTCAATGTCACGGTCTCCTCGTGCCCCTCAAAAGTCAAAAGTTATTAATGAATAGTTAAAACCCATATCTAGAAGAATACTCTCTCATTCATCCATCACATAAGTAAGACTCAAGACAACTAAACTCATCTATCAATCTTTCTTCTTTATTTTCAATTCTCTTTCTTTTCTTTTTGCCTTTTTTTTCTCTCTTCTTTTGGATGAGGATCCTTTTGGATTTGAATCGATCAATATCTTTTCTCGACTGAAATGGATGTTCTGATCCCTTTGCTTTTTTCACATTGCAGGTATTGTTTACTATTGCTGTTTTTATCCCATCTTCTTCTTTGTATGTTATTTAAATTAGATGTTTATATCTGTTGCTATTGATGATTTACCCATTACCAGTTTCCTATTTATTGAGAAAATTAAAGAAAATATGACTTTTAAGTCTTGAATAAATGAACTGTTGTTTTTATATCTGTTATAAAATGCCTCATCGATTGAACAGATGGGTAATTTATTACATCATATTGGCCATCTATTGATTCACTCAATTTTGTGTTACCCTTTTGTACAGACGGAGCAACTATTCAAAGAAATCAAACCAGTAGCAAGCCTGGTTTGATTTATTCCAACAGATGACCCAGCTGTTGTAGCATGTCATCCATCTGTTGCAACAGATGCCTCATCGGTTGAGCAGATGGGCAATCTATTGCATCAGATTGGTCATCTGTTGATTTTCTCAATTTTGTGTTACCCTTTTGTAATGTTCTTTTTATTCTTCTCTTTTTTGACATTAAATGTATTTCTCTTGTTTGTAGATAAAATGAAGTGAAATTGGATCCATTTTTGCCCAACCAACATTAAAGGCTAGAGTAAAGATGGGTTTGGAGGAATAAGCTGCTTGCAGATGGAACCACTTTATATGTGGGAGGTATGTATTACCGATCAACCTATCTTGAACACACGAATCCAGTACAATGTTTTTGTGAATGTTTGTTCTTTACCTATTAGGCGTAAATTCTTCAAACAAGATATGGTATTTTACAGTTAAGATTGTTACTTTTGAACTGGTAAGGCTGAGGGACCAAGTAGGTGGTTTCGATACCCTGTTACAATTTAATGACCGTTTATGCTCATATTTTTGTGTCAATTTTGGGGAAGGGTTCATGTTTTTGATTGGACCGGTTTTAATGGCTCAATGGACTTCTTGAAAGGCCTCCAAAATCTCGCACTGCAGCAAACACCGATGGAACTAATAAAAATTCCCCTGGTCCAAATTTATATGGATGGGTTACTAGAGGAGACTATTATATAGCAGTAGGTACTTGGGAGAATACTTGTGCGGGAAGAAGGAGGTTGAGAAGGCCATATATCATCTCAGACCTTGTTTAAGAGGAAACACAGGGTAGGAAGGAAAGTGTAGCAAAATTAGCTGATGAAATTACATGAAAAATTAAAAAAAAAAATGGATGAGCTACGAATGTGAAAGCATATCTAAAAATAAAAATCCATCAGTCGTTAAAGTAAAAGAAGAATGGTCAACAGGACTGGAGCTGGACAATTTACTAGAGAATGCAACTAGTGAGCGTGGCCTCAATGAAGACTCTCACAAAGTGCAGGACCAGAACTCTAAGGAAGAAGTTTCGCGAGCACAGGAAATTAATACGATTGTTGGTCAGTTGAAACCTAAACCAACTACTCCTAAATTAAAAATACAGGATCAAGCCAAGGTGGCAATTTCTCAAGTTAAACTTGCATCCCATGCCTCCTGTTTATGGCTCTATTCAGGTCAAAGGCACTGGAAACAACAAGGCATGGGAATTCTGCGCAACTTCAGACCTTTTTGTTTCTGCTACCATCGACCTGAATAGAGCCATAAACGAGAGGCATGGGATGCAAGTTTAACTTGAGAAATTACCACTTTGTCTTGATCCCGCATTTTTAATTTAGGAGTTGTTGGTTCAGGTTTTAACTAATCGATAATCGTATTAATTTCATGTGCTCGTGAAACTTCTTCCTTAGAGTTCTGGCCCTATGCTTTGTGAGAGTCTTCATTGGGGCCAAGCTTACTAATTGCATTCTCTAGCAAAGTGTCCAGCTCCAGTCCTGTTGACCATTCTTCTATTTTTTTTCAATAACTGACGAATTTTTATATTTGGATACACTTCCACATTTAAAGCTCATCCAGTTTTTTTGTTTCTCATGTCAATTTCATTGCCAGATTCGCAAGAATTTCCTTGCTTGCTACCCTATGTTTCCTCTTAAACAAGGTCTGAGATGATATATGGCTTTCTCCACCTCCCCCTCTGAGATGATATATGGCTTTCTCCACCTCCCCCTTCCCGCATTGGTATTCTCCTAAGCACCTACTATTGTATAATAGTCTCCTCCAGCAATCTATTCATATAAATTTAGAATAGGGAAATTTCTATTGGTTCCATCATCGTTTGCTGCAGTGCGAGGCTTCAGAGGCCTTTCAAGAAGTCTGTTACGCCATTAAAATCGGTTCAATCAGTATTGGATATTTACACTGTCACCAAAAACTTGAACCCTTTCCTAATCTTGGCACAAAAATATGAGCATAAATTGTCATTATATTATAACAGGGTATCGACACCACCATCTTGGAACCCTTCAGACTTATCATTTCGCACTTATCAAACTAAACTGTATAATGCAGGATCTTGTTTGAAGGATCAGTGTCTAATCGATAAAAAATTGCATTCACAAAATCATTGCAATTTATGTGTGTCTGTCATGGTAGACTGGTAAATAATACATAACTCCCACACATGAAAGTGAATCCATTGCATGCACCTTATTCTTCCTACCCCATCAAAGACACTACAGTGTTGTTTATTCATTTGCACATATGTGATGACTATTAAAAAAGAGGTGTGAAGAGTCATGATTTTTTTATATAACACATTCAAAATAGCTAATAAATAATATTTATCTGTTGTAACTGGTGAATCAGCTGTTGGAAGAAATCAAAATACCTCCTCCAATATATGGTCCATCTATCGCAATAGATAATCCATATGTTGCAACAGATTGTAAATCTGTTGCGATAGACCAGACATTATTTATTCATCTGCATGCATGTGATGACTATTAAAAAGAGGTGAAGTCATGACTTTTTATCTAACACATTCAAAACAGTTGATGAATCAAATTTTCCATCTGTTGCAACTGATGAAACAACTGTTAGAAGAAACCAAAACATCCCCAACATATGGTCCATCTATCACAATAGATAATTTATATGTTGCAACAAATAGTAAATCTATTGTGACAGTTGGACGATCTGTTGCAACAGCTCAATAATAACGGTTGTTATCAAGTCTTTTTAAAACTGTTTTGAAAAGGTGAGAAGTATCAATACAAATGAAAAAGTCACAACTTTTCACTGAAAATAAAATGCCACCAGTTTAAATGTAATTAATACAATGGAGCTTAACAAACGTGCCTTTTGTCCTTACACATCCAGATTCAATCCTCTATAAATAGGTCCCTCCTTAATCTTCATTCTGCTAAACTTTATTTATTTTTTGCATTTTTTCTTTTCGTGTGACATATTCAACTTCTCTTCAAAGAGCATATTCCTTTATCATTGAGGTAAGTTTTTTTCGGTGTAAATCGACCAGTTTGTAGTATACGTTTTATTACATTTGAACTTTTTTCTTTACATTTGTCAATACATACGTGTTCTAGATATGACTGATCCTGTTTGGGACATTGCTATTCTGTGCGACACAGTGTGGGAACTTTAGAGGCAGTTTAATGACCTGCAGAGGGAGTTGGTTGCCGTGAGAGCGACGATGTTCAAAGAGATGTAGAGTCTAATGAGGACCCTGCTGCTGTGAGTTGATTGGCCGATTGTCTTTAATGATGGTGATAATGATAATAATAATAATAATTAGAATTTATTTTTCTTTTAGAGTATGTATTTTATTTTTTCTATATCGGATCTATACCTAATGTATTTTATTTTTCGTTTAATGAAAAATATATTTTTAGTCGACTTTGGCTTTTTAATTCTTATTCAATTTTCATTCTGTCTATTTCTTCTTCTAAACTTTTTACATGTTAACTTGTCGACGGTTGGAGGTAAAGAGCAATTTTGAATTCAGTAGCAATAGCAATTTTGGCTTTTGAGTTCTTTCAACAGATGAACCAAGTGTGAACAAATTGGTCATCAGTTGGGTTTTTGTCAACAGATTATCCATCTGTTGCGACAGATGTATAATCTGTTGGAGGAAAATATTCCAGTTTTATGGAACTGTGTTATGTTCTTCCAGCTAATGTCCATCTGTTGCCACAGATAGGTAATCTATTGAAAATACTTATGGTATGCTGTATTGTTTAACAGTTCATGTTTTGCCTCTTTTTATTAATGCACAAGTTATTAAAAAGATATTATATATATAATAAATGATAACATTACGTTCACAACAATGAGTTAAATATATAAAAGTCCATAACAAATAACTATACAAGTTTCTGCAATTACAATGATCATGGTGGATTACGATCCGGATATGTAGTTCTTTTGTAGCTAGCGCGCTTACATACAGAGCACTTGTTTCTTCTTGATGAAAATGATTCTCCGACTCCCCGCCTCCTCTTATATGGCTTTCTTCCCGGTTTGATAGTGTTTGAGTCAATATATGGGGGAGGTATTAATCTCCCCATAAGCTTTGCAGGAACAACCCAAGATTCTAAGGGAGGTACCGAAGTAATATGCCCACTATATGTCATTTCATATTTTTCCACCAAATAATATTGAGAGGAGTGCTTGTAAACTTCAGCTCCATATTTATGACCGTATTGATCTCGAAGTTCTGCCATAGCATGTGGACAGGGTATTTTGTCCAAGTCAAAACTCTGCACGTACAAAATCTTGTTTGAAGATCTCGACCGTGGAAATATCACCATGACCGGTGATACTGAATTTGTAATCTACTATTTTATGAGGAAATAACCTATTCCCAAACTGACGATCGTTGATATTATTTTTTCAATTTTGAGAAAAAATTGAGTTCTTTTTTTGGGCACTTGAACTGCACATGCCTTTGGTTAAAAAATTCACCATACTTCTGACTTATTTTTTCAAACATAGCCTTGATGGGAAATTCTCTTTCATCGCCAAATAATGAATTCACCGATTCAGCTATATTTAATGTCATAATATTGTACCGATACAAAAGAATCACTTAGTACGACATCATACTAAACTTGTAACTCAAACAAGACATTAAAATTGATAAAAATGTACCTATTTGTCGAACAGAATACCCGAGTCCATCTCTCAAAACTGACACATACGAGAAATTTTACTACCTTGAGATTTACATCCGTTATTTGATTGAAATGGTCTAAAAAATCCTCTCTACTATATGCTTTAGCTGCTCTATAAAAAAGGGTCATGACCCTTTCATTGTAATAGTTAGTCCAAATATTCTCTCCAAGATGTCTGATGCAACAACCAAAGTAAGATAAAGTGAAGAAACGTGAACCTATTTTTGGAATACTTGGATGCCTATCCTATTTTTATTCTGAAATCTTTTTTCAAGCAAGAAATAAAAAAAGTGGTAGATAGTTCATTCTTGTCCTTGAATGACATTCCAATAAAAAAGCCGATCCCATCGTCTTGAAGATTTCCAGGCTGTGTCGATTGAGAAGAACTACACATCGTATTGGTCGCATCAATGGGCGTAGGTGTTTGATCATCATCTGGACTATTTATGTCTAGATCATCCAACCTATCATCAAAGATGTCTTGTTGTTCTTCTTCTATGTTCTGGTTCTCATTCTCTCTCGTCTTTTCAACCACGTACACCCTTAACACTGGCCAGGATGAATCTCTAAGATAAGCACGCAATGAACCTGATCGGTTATCTTGAAAGGCAGTACCCTCTGATTTTTAAAGGAGCTATGCATGTAGCTGATGATGAGTTCTTTCAATTGACAATTCAATCTATAATAACTAATGATTAATTTCACAAAATGATGATACGAAATATCACTTTGGAATGTCACAGCTATTGTTTTTAGCATTTCACCCTCGTTCCAATGCCATAAATATCGATTGCTCTTCTCGATTCATTGATCATGACAATCCACCCCTATTGTTATTGATTTCTCCATTAGTGGTACCTAAATAAAGTCATTTGTTAAAAAAAGTTAATAGTGATTTCATAGTGTCATAAATAATTCCCAACAGATGTGTAATCAATCGCAACATATTACTTACCTTTTGGGATTCATGTTACGCTCCTGAAGCTGATTTCAACAGATGAGGTACCTTTGAAATTGATTCCAACAGATGAGTGACATGTTCCAATAGATAATTAACATATTGCGACAGATGACTTACTTGTTGCAACAGACTACAATCTGTTGGAATCGAGGTAAGGTTCTATCGCAACAGGTTACTAATGTATTACAACAGATATTTACCGTTAGTTGAAATCGAGTTCGTATTCTGTTGCAACAGGTTAATAATCTGTTGCAACAGATATTACCCTGTTGCAACAGACAATATGTCTGTTGGAATTGAGTTCAGGTTCTGTTGTAACAGGTTAATAAGCTGTTGCAACAGATATTTATCACGTTGCACCAGATAACTAATCTATTTAAACAGATAAATCATCTGTTGCAACAAATGACCCATTTGTTCGATTCATGTTACGGCCTATAGAACCATAAACATGCATCCAACATATCACTCTTCCATTGAAATAGATGTCTCATCTGTCGTAACATATGGATCTTATGTTGGATTCATGTTTGTATTATATCTATTGTTGGAAAAATAGCATAATAGCAGTTACCCAGATAAAAAATTTAACTAAAAATCACAATTTGACTTACCAAAGTCTCCTATGAAGTAATGTCAAAGTAAAAAGTGATGTACGAAAAAAAATTGACCTAAGAAATTGGTCAAATAGCAACCGTAGCAGTAACAACAACAACGATAATGGTCAACAAGAAGAAGATGAAGATGATAATGAAGTAGAAGATGATGATAATCAAGCAGAAGATAAAGAATAAAGGAGCAGCAATAATAAACAACAAAAATCACTAAGAGAGAGAAAACAACAATGGATGAGAAGAGAGAGAAAGGAGCCTTTTTTCCCTCCGTTTCTCATTTTATTAGGTAAACAGTTGGATCAAAGTATAAATTTAAAAACTTGTGGGCTATTCTCAAACTTACCAAACTTTCTTAATTCATAATAAACCTCCACTAAATTATTAAGACTTGTGTTACCTACACCTCATTTTAAAACTCTTTTGTCACCTACAACCCAAAGCCCCCACTTTTTAATATGGGTGGGCATGGTACGGCATGGTATGGTACGGTATTTTAAATTTCAATACGGTTACTCTGGTTTTTGGTATCTAGAAGAACAATACCATTATCATACCAAATTAGTTCAGTATGGTCCGGTATTTTACGGTATGATAATTCGGTAACCATATTTTATTTGATTTCGACTTACATATATTCATATAAAAAAATTATAACTTTAAACTTTAAAAACGTCTCAATCATATCAAACTAACAACTATATTTTTTAATCAATTACTTATAAGAACATTTCAATCACGATTGAATAGTCCAAGATGCAAACTCTGAACAACATTACCTAAATTTAAGTATAATACTCCTAAATAATAAGCTTCCCAAAAAATTTATTTCTGAATAAAAGTTACTTTTGTGTTCAATTGGCTAATGGGTGATATATAACTATATTTAATAATCTTAAATATAATATATATGGGTTTTATATATTATTAAAAAACTTTGATGCGGTATACGGTATTTCGATATTTATTGCATAAATATCAAATACCATACCAAATATCAAAATAATTTAAAACTCCTACCAAATACCATATCAAATACCATAACATCCATATCGCGGTATAAAAAATTTCAATTTCGATATGATACTCGATATATACCATACCATGGCCACCCCTACTTTCTAATAGCTTCTTAAAGCATCCAAGAAGCATGGATCATTATTCTCCTTATGGATTTCTATCCATCTGATCTATAAGCATGTGCATTCAGGTTTATCCCTCTACTTATTATATCACTCAAGACTACGTCATTTTCAGGTCCACCATACGATAATAATGACCTTTTTTCATGTTACTGTCGTACTGTTTGAAGTGATACTTGTGACTCTTTCAAAAGGTACTTAGGGCTTTCGAAAGGTACTTGGATCGCCTAGTTAAAAATAAAAAAGGTATTTAGGTAATTTAACATTTAAGTTTAGAGTCTCTCAATCTCGTTGACTTTATATTAATAAGTACCTCACAAATTATTTTAAAAAAAAAAAAAACCAACAAACTTGATCCATTTTCAGAAGAGAGTCCCAATCATTATCCTTTAAAAGAAACCTTGTTTCTTCATAATTCAAAGATTGTTCAAGCCTAAATATATTTACATAGTCATAATAATTATCAGTTCCTACTTAATATATTTAAGTAGTCACAATTATAATTAGTTATATAGACATATCTATAGATATGAATATGTTTATATAGACATAAAGAGCAGATTTTGAAATCTGCAGGTTCCTACAACAATCTCAAATTAATATAATGATAATTCATTATCACACTAACAATTAAGAAGTAAATTAAATATGGTGAATAAAATTTTTCTATTGATATCAAAAGTTAAATTTTATTGATATTGATGCACAAAAACATATTATAAATAATAAAGATAAATAATATATGAACATAATAATATTACACAACTATTTATAATAAATTAATAATAATAAAAATAATTATAATAAAGTAGAAGAAGAACCAATATATGACGAAAAAATAATAAGGCAGAAGAATCAACATCAATGGCGAAGAAAAAATAAATATTTAAATCTTCATGTTATGCAATTGAATTTTGAAGAAAAAACAAATATCTTGAAAAGAAAAGTGCAGAATTCATCAAAGAAAAAATGGTGTCCGAAATTAGAAGCATACCTCTGGATTTTATGATGTTAGTATTTTTTTTAACTCTACATAGAAAAGAATCTTAAATAAGAAAAAATCAATATACAATATTAATTGGTTTGAAAATCTTAAATTACATAATTCGAATAAGAAAAGATTAATACATTATTTAAGTTGGTTATGCTGGTATTTTTCTGTCGCTATATATAAGAGAGTCCTAAATAACGAAAAATTAATATATTGATTCAAAAGTCCTAAATTACATAATTCAAATAAAAAAATTTAATATTTTATTTTAGTTGATTTAAAACCCCTAATTATTAAGAAAATAATTAAATTATGGAAACATTTTTACCAAATTAAAAAGACCGGTAAGAGATAAATTTTTAATAACAAATTAGTTGGTTTTAATTTATAATTTGTCAATGTTAAAATAATAACAATTTGTTTACTTATTTTATTATTTTTTTCCTTTTAAAACTTTTTTCAATTATAACTTCTTTTTTAATAGAAAGCTAGTTATTAAACTGTATTTCTTGTTTAGCCGGGAAAAAAAAGTATGCTTCTGTATTCCCTTTTTTTTACCTAAAAAAGGTATACTACTTTTTCAATTTTCTCTCCTCTTCTTATAGTATATTTTAGAACTTCATAAATATTATTTTTTTTATAATTCTTATCATATATTTTAGTATTTCTTAATTTGCAAAACTTATCAGATATTTTATGATTCTTTAATTTAAAAATAAATAAAATTAAATAATAATATAAAAAAAAGTTAAAAGATAATTTTGTCTATTACAGATTATTTTAATAAAGGGTAAAAAAATAATATATTGATTTGAAATACCTAAATTACATAATTCAAATAAGAAAAAATTAATACTTTATTTTAATTGATTTCAAACCTCTAATAATTAAGAAAATAATTAAATTATGGAAATTTTTTTACCAAATTAAAAAGACTTGTAAGAGATAAACTTTTAATCACATAAAAAAAAGTATGCATCTGTATTCCCTTTTTTGCCTAAAAAAGTGTACGACTTTTCCAATTTTCTCTCCTCTTGTTATAGTATACAAGTCTCGTGCAATGAGCTTGACTGAGAAAGCATGCAAAGGATTTCAAATCATGAGACTCCCGTATGGAAGATCACCTGCTCAATCAACTCGACCATCTTAATGAGTAATTCTTGGTGACTCCGATAATTTGATTTTCTAAGTTTCTAAAATAACAAAACTTAATCTTGTTGGTTATTTACACCAAATTTAATATCATGAGTTTCATATATAGTACTTTTTTTACGGAGTATAATAATTATATATCTATTTTTAACATACCAGTTAACCATATATAATGAATGAATGTAGTTGTGCATAATCTAGTATTGACAAATGTGGATATTACTACTTGTAGTAAACACTCTATTTTATATATTTTAGAACCCCACAAATACCATTTTTCCTTAATAATTCTTACCATATATTTTAGTACTTCTTAATTTGTAAAATTTATCATATATTTTATGACTCTTTACTTTACAAATAAATATAATTAAATAATAATATAAAAAATAAAAAGACGATTTTTTCTATTACAGAATATTTTAATGAAGGGTAAAAAGTTCAAATCATTTTTTAACGATTTTTATACTTTTAATATATTATAGATATAGATATAGATTATAGATATAAAAATTAGAGGGAAATGCCAAATTTTCAACTTCATGAAAAAAAGAAAAAGAAATTCTACAAAAAGTTACCCTAAACGAAGAAAGAGGAAAAGGACAACATCTTACGCTCGCATCCTTCATTTATTTAAATTACCTTTTACTTTCCTTTTTTTCATGATTATTTGCTTTCTATTCGTCTTATTAAGTTTACATATATATGCCGGTTCATATTTGACGTCAAGGTTTGCGACATAACCAACTTAACAAAAAAATTTATATAGGTTGGTGAATCATGAAAATATGGTTGATTAACAAATATTAATCTTCTTTTATAAATATTATGACATTAAAATTTATCTATTTTTAATTTTTTTTTTTTCTCTGATCGCACTAAGGGCGAGTAAGTGCACTATTTAGGGGTCGTTTGGTTTGAAAACAAGTTATATCGGGATTAGTTATGCTGAGATAAGTTATGTTGGGATTAGTTGTCTTGGGATAAGTTATTCTGGTATTATTTTTTAGTGGTTGTTTCTTTTGTAGTATTAAAAATAATATGTAGTACATTGTTTGTAAAAATATATTGTTTGTTTACTAAAATATCCTTCACAATATTTAGCTTAATTATTTTCCTTCATATTAAATCATACAAAAGAAATTAAAAAGTTATTAATTTTTTTTATGTTTATTAGTTTCTTTTTCCTAAAAATATATGTTAAGAAATTTATGTTGATATTTCTTAAATGTTTATGAAGCTCTAATAATGCATTTTAAATTATTTATTTTGTTCTAAATTCCATAAAATATTGATAATCTCATTTTTGTCAAAAAAATTCATCATAAAAAAATGTGAAAAAGAATTACTCTCATTTTTTTCATTATTTAGTATCATTAATATTTGGAGAGTCAAATTATATTTTAAAAAAAAAATTCAAATATTTTTAGCTAAATTTAAAAATATTTTTTATTTAATAATTAAGCATATAATAAGTTAGAAAGGGAATGTCAACATACTTTAATAACTTGTCCATGATAAATTTGTTAGGAAAAATAAAAATTTATGTTCATGATAAATTTGTTAGGAAAAATGAAAATCTAAAGTACGATTAATAAACATTTCTACAAAATAGAAAAAACAATAAATCTTTGCATCAATTTTGAACTTGATTGTATAAATAACTTTTATAGTGTCACTATCATTTTTCCATTACTCATCACTATTATAGCATTTAATAAACTCATATAATTGTTTAAATTAATCAAAATGGATAAAAATTTGTAGAGTAATTAAAATTTAAATTAGGGATAAAATGATTAAAAAAAAATTAATGCGAGAACTACTAAAATCTCACATTCTCTTTTATATATAGTAGTAAAGTCAAGTTATACATACATACATACATACATACATATATATATATACATACATACATATATATATATACATAAATACATATATATATATATATATGTGTGTGTGTGTATGTATGTATGTATGTCAGTAAAATCATTTGAAAAAATGTTATTAGCTATAATTTTGAAAAAGGTTTTAAAATAATAGGTAGCTAGATTCTCCATTACTCAACTTAAAAAAAATTATTTATTTGATTCATATGATTTTTCTCTTTATTTGTAAGTTTGAATTTTTTACTTTCTCCAAAAAATATATAGCGATGAATCATGTAGTAGTTAGATTTATTTTTTTGGATTTTTAGATAAAATTATTTGAGTAAATTGGTAGAAAAGTAAAATAAAAATGATAAAAAACTTGTGTAAAAATAACAAAATATTATACACAAAATTTTATAATTTATTTTTTCACCTCATCTAAAAAATTGAACTTCATATGATAAGTTTCATATTCATTCGCATTAAAATCTAACCTATCTCGTTATACAAATATCTTATATTTTATATAAAAAAGAGAAGTAAAATAATGTATATAAAGTGATAATCTAAGAATTTGGAGGGCAACTGTATACTTTTTTGAATTTTAGAATTAATTTTTTGATAAATTATTATATATTACTAATAAGTTTTTAATGTAAACATAAAATTTATGTCAAAATTATTAAGTATTTAACTTTTATTAAAAATTCATAATTAAAATACTAGTATATATATATGTGTGAAATGAAATCATAGATTTTGAAGGTATTTTAGTCATTATATAATTTAATACCAAAGAAAAATAGTCTTGGGATTGTTATTCCACCATTTGGGTGGATAACTTATCCCGGGACTAATTATTAGTCCCGGGATAAGTTATCCCAAATATTTACAACAAACGAGTGAATTACATTTTTATCCCGAGATTATTGACTTTAGTCCCGTAAACCAAACGGCCCCTTAATACACTATAGAAGAGCAAATCATATAGTTCCAAGCAGACAACTATAAAACCCAAACTCTCGTTATTTATTGTAATTATTTTAACTTTACGTATTTCAGTAAAATACAGTACATATGTTTGATCTGTCGGGTAATTTTCCCATAATATATAGTATTATCCAAATCAGCAAATCCAGATGGATCAGTAAAAGTGCTTGTTTACTCCCTCTAATGCTTGGGAACGAGTGAGAAGTCCAGAAAGGAATGAAGGAAATAGGAGAGGATCTAAAAAGTGAGATCCGGATGGAAAGAACGAATGCATACGCTTTTTCTTTAACATGGGATTTTCTAAACAACAAGAGAGACGTAAAGAGTCGAAGCACAAAACCGGCTTTCAAGTTCTAAAAAAGGAACAAATGGGAGCTAATTTTCAAGTTTCAAATACGATACAAGTCATTAAAACAGGCCATTCCATTTTAGGATTAAAGAGAACACAAAAATCAGAAGGAAAAAACTATACAAGGCATCACGAAGAGAAACGATCACACGATACAAAGACGAACAAATTGCCTTCAAATGCCTTACTCATACAACAACAAAAAACGAGGCCAAGAGTTAAACCCAAATAAACTAATTTCAAATAACATCCAAAACCTGAAGTTGTTGTGGACTTACAATATAAGAAGACAAACCAACAAAATTTGCAATACTACATAAGTCCAACCAAAATTGGAAAACTACAGGTTCCATGGCGAATCATTTAAGCTGCATTTCCCAATTTTTAGTCCAGTGCAATTCTAACTAACCTAAGAATAAAATATTAAATTACTTAATATAAGGAAGAATTCACCTGAGAGAACCAAAAACCCCTCAAAGAAGATCAGCCACATTGGCTGGCAGCTCCTCAATTACAACATTGTAAAACTTCTGAATGTCAAAAAGCATCCTTTCATCATCCTTTGTGACAAAATTGATAGCCACACCCTTCCTTCCGAATCGTCCACTACGTCCAATACGATGCAGGTAGTTTTCTGGCTGAGTAGGTAGGTCATAGTTAATCACAAGGGATACTTGCTGCACATCAATACCACGTGCCAGAAGATCAGTAGTGATGAGCACACGAGATGACCCAGATCGGAACTCTCGCATAATGATATCTCTAGTGTTCTGGTCCATGTCTCCATGAGTTGCAGATACTGTGTGATCGCGGCTGCGCATCTTATCAGTGAGCCAATCAACCTTCCGCCTGGTGTTCACAAAGATGACACTCTGGGTGATGGCTAAGGTCTCGTAAAGATCGCAAAGAGTTTCAAGCTTCCACTCTTCCTTTTCAACATTGACATAAAATTGCTTGATGCCTTCAAGAGTAAGCTCATCACGCTTCACAAGAATCCTCACGGGCTTGTTCATGAACTTCCTAGTAATTTCAAGGGCCTCTGGTGGCATTGTGGCAGAGAAAACGCCAACTTGAATCTTTGGTGGCAGCAATTGGAATATATCATAAATCTGGAAAAGTGACAAGACAACTTTCAAATGAGACACTACTTATGAGTCTTGGGAGCAATAAATCAGCTTATAGGTTAGGCCCACTGGAAATACTACAGGATATAAGGTCGAAGAAGCAGCAAAGTCCTGCAGCAATTCTAAAGGACATAAAAGCATAAAAAGGCTAATAATGACAAGGATCAATAGAGCTCAAATTAAGAGATTGATATCACATATGCACAAATTTTTTACAATACTAGCATATGACTGAGAAACGATACATAAAATACTCTACTTACACCCCACATCCCACCGCCAAATAAAAAGAAAAAGGTAGCTCCATATGTGTGCACTACTTCCAAAATCACAATGCAGAAACCTAACAAATAAGAAAATTCCACCTGAAAACAGAAAAAAAAAAATGAAAGGAGAAAACGGCAACCTGATCCTTGAAACCTCTTGAGAGCATTTCATCAGCTTCATCCAGAACAAACATCTTGATGTGGTCAGGGCGAAGAGACTGCCTGCGCAACATGTCAAAGACACGGCCAGGAGTACCGACAACCACATGAACACCACTTTGAAGGATACGCTGATCCTCACGGACACTGGTACCTCCTACACAAGCATGAACCTTCACACCAAGATAGTCACCGAGTGCTCGCATAACCTTCTCAATCTGTTGGGCAAGCTCACGGGTTGGAGCAAGAACGAGAGCCTGAGATTCGACTAAGCTGTAATCAAGCTGCTGGAGAATCCCAGAGCAGAAAGTTGCCGTCTTTCCTGTTCCAGATTGTGCCTGTTGGATCACATCAAGACCCTTGCAAAACGGAACAATACCCCTTTGCTGAATAGCAGACGGCTTCTCAAAACCTTCAAGCAATTTAATACATGTGTTCAATGCCCTGCTAAATCTAACAAGGGAGAGGAAAACCACATGTGCTATTAAGAAGTGCATTTACCATAAGCATAGATGCCCCTAAGAAGGTTTTCTTGCAAACCCATGGCATCGAAACTTTCATAAACCTCATCATATGATGTGAAAAACTCCTGCTGTTCAGTCCCAAGCCTGTTTCAGCATATTAAACAACAAAAAATTGAAAAATAGAACGAGTATGCACAAGATAGCTGCAGTTGATATGCAAATGTAGCTTTTTGCTGCCGGATACAAACCCAATTGGTATAGAAATTAGAGCCAAGAACTTACAGCTCAGTCATTTTGGCATCAAATTGACGAGTATCAAATTGTGAACCTTCTGGTGCCAAGCCAGCCATGACTATAGCAAACAACAAAAAATGGTATTACTGATATGAACTCATCAAACAATCTCGAAACTTAATAAAAAGGAAAAGATAAAACATTACCGTGGACATATCACAGAAGTCAATAATTGTAGTATAAGCATCATCTCTTCCTTTCTAATATTGAAAGGGAAGGAGGGCACAACAGAATGTATGTTTTCTTTCTTATATGAAGCACAAAGCACAGAAAAAGGAGGTACACATGAAAAACAACAGTTTTAACTGCAGACTATAGTAGCCAACTGCCAACCAACCTTTCAAGTTATGTGATGCTGGGTCAAAGTGACAAAAGCAGACCCAGCAGAAACTAGGAATACGGTACCATCAAGCTAACGATGAGAAGCATGTCAAGCTTTACAAGAAAGACAAAGAACCGATGGCAGATAAAGGCATTGTAATCCCCAGATTTACTTCCTACACAAAATAAGAACGCAACTAGCCAGTTTTTCCAACGTGCATACGTACATTCAGAACTTATGAACTTCTTACAAGGCAATCATTACTTAAAGAACCTATTGAATCAAAACATTGCGTAGTAACACTGACTATCCCCTCATTCCTTTAGTAGATAATCATTTTGCACAATACTTTCTAAGCATGTTGTCAATACAAGGACTAGGAGAATAAAATAGCTCACCTTCCTAACAGATTATTAACAAAGATGATCTTTACAGAGTAAATAAAATCATATCAAACAGATCTCTATAAAAAAAATATATAAAAAAAAACATCGCACCAACAGAAGCAGCTACATAACTCAAAACCAACTCAGACTAACAATCAGCCATCAAGATTAAAACTTGAATAGAAAAACAAAGATTACAAGAAACACAAAAAAGAAAAGGGAGAAAAAAAGGCATAACTAACCCTAAAAGATGAGAAAAAGATCTGAGGAATAAGGAGGAGAGGATGTGAGGAGAAGTGGGCAAAAGGGATTGGGGAGTTAGGGTTTGCAAAGACTGCTGTTTTTGTCTGAAACTCCTCGGATCTACGCCGCAGGAGTTCAGGAAAGAGGAAAAGAATGGAAAGAGGAGACTTGTGTTTGTGTCATTTTATTGTTTTTCTCGAATTTGCGTCATATTTGACCATGTTACTTTTGTGAAAATAGAAATGGGTAATTTTTTGTTTTTAAAATAAAAATGATATTTGTAAATGATACTCCTTACTTGTGGTCATAAAAATATTAGGTAAAATAGTTCGCACTATATCTATTTTGTAATGTGGATATTCCTATTTATATGTTTGTCATTTGAATTCTTGAACCCACTAAAAAATAATATTTTAAACATTATTTCGGTGTATATAACATACCCGCCTCCACGTCAGCTATCACGTCATTTTTAAATATTATATTAAATTTTATATCATTTATTAAATACCACATAAAAAAATTAAATAGTAAAATCATTCATGCCTTTTTCTTTCATTCCCACTATCACTCCAACTTTCAAGAAAGGTTCAAATGGGATTTGTTCAAACTGCTCATCAATCCAATTTCAGCTCACTAGTCAAGAAATTTGTTGAACACAAATCTTCTTCTAAGTTCTTGAAGAAGGAGAAAAAAAGTGATTTGAAATTGGTTATTTATGTGGATTTTATGTGGTGGTGGTAGGTGAACGGAGAAATTAGGGTTTAGGGGCGGCTGTGGGGTTGCTGTTTTGGTTGATGTAGGTGGACAACGTGGGGGGACAGGTTGAGGGGTGGTGGACGGCGTGTGGGGGTATGGGGGAAGGTGGTGGACGGCGTGGGGATGGGGAAAGTTGGTGGATAGGGTGGTGATGGTGGTGGGGAGACGGTGGTGGACAGCGAGGGGCGGGGATGTGCTGGAACAGGTGGGGTGGAGGGGATTTTTAGTTTTTTTTTTTTGATTCACTATTTTTTAATTATTTAAATATTACAAATATTTTTTAATTTAATCATGCGCCCAAAAAATGCGTGTAATCATGCGCTGTCCACTTTAGCACTTTAATGCCACATATGCAAAAAAGTATTTAAAATGTTGTTTTTTAGTGGGTTCAAGGATCCAGATGATAAACATGTAGGTATGAGTATCCACATTACAAAACAGACATAGTACAAGGGGCCATCGAGCTATTTTGCCAAAATATTAAGGAAAAAGTTAAAATTTTATGATTCAACATGTTCTCTGAGTTCGATTTCACTTGTCTTTAAAATTTTATGATTCAACATGTACGTTCTAGGTTCGATTTTACTTGTCATACTTTTGACTTGTATATTCAATAAGAGAAACAATTATTAAAATAATTATTTTATCATAATATTTCTATTAAATAATATTCATTATTGTGTTGTAAAATTAATTTGAAAAAAAAATAATTAATTCTAAGGATAAAATAAAAAAATAAAAAGTATCTTTTTTTGATATGTTAAATATGATAAGTAATAAAAATCAAATTAAAAAGTAAGTGACAAGTAAAAGCAAATGAAGAGAATATTTTGTATCATACTTAAAAAGAAAATAAAAAAATTTCATGATTAGTAACACCTCGAATTTTTGGCCTTGGAAAAACTTTGGAGTTTTGAACTCACCACTCTGACTAGGACTCTTCCTACAAGTCGTAGGGTGTCTTGATGGGTCGTAGGACTCAAATCGTAGGGTGTCCATTGAGTTTCACCAGAGTTGCTACTTAGTGACAACTTGAGGTCACGAGTCGTAAAGACTCATTACGAGTCGTATAGTCCCCTTCCATAGCCAAACTAGTATGATGCCCCATGCGTTCTGCCTTGAGTATGACTAGACTCAACGAGTCGTAATGACTCTATACGAGTAGTAAGGTGCCAATCGTAAGGTGACCAGTGTGTACCCAAAAAGTTCTTTATTGATTACGACTCAGACCCTACAAGTCGTAGTGAGTCCTTATGAGTCGTATAGTGACCCGTAGTCAATAGCGATAATTTTCAGCTTTTAATTTAAGGGCATTTTGGACATTTTTCTTTTTCCCTAAATATAACCCACAGCTTTAAAATATTATTGGGACCCCATTTTCATTCATAACACACCAAAATAACTTCTCTCTTTCTATAAATTCCCTCAAGTTAGAGCGTTAGGGTTTTCTCAAGGTTGATTGTCTATAGCTTCCAAGGGTAAATACTCACCAAAATTGTGATCCTTTCAGGCATGTATCTCTTTTCCCAAAACTTATTTTGTTAAAAACATGTGCTTAAATGGTTACTCATGTGGCTTAATTGTTGGTTTTTAGATATGGGTTGAGGGTTTTGAATGGTTGTTGTTTATGTGATGTTTCATGTTTACATATGCATTATTTATGGTTTAAATTATGATTTTGAAACCAATTAGATGCATGGGTGTGTGAATTGAATGGGGAGGATATTTTTTCCCAAGTTTGATGAGTTATGTTATACCTCGTGCTCTCAAAGTTACTGTAGAACTTACGAATCATCTTGCAAGTCGTCAAGACTCACCACGAGTCGTAACCAAGACAGTAAGAAATGATTGAAGTTTTTGGTTGATGAGTAGTGACTCATACACACTAACTATTTATGTGAACAGTCATGTTTGTAAAGTTAAATGAGACAAAATTATTATTTAATGCACTGATCTCCACATTTAGCATGTCTAAAATTAAGTAGGAGGAAAGATATGGATTGGAGCTCAAAAAGAGATCAAATGGATAAAAAAGAGTGCAGCTGGAGACCTGATGTTGTTCAGCCTCAGTTACCGCGACCGCGGTCGTCATGCCTCAGTTGTGGTCAGTCAAGACGGTCAGCACAATAGGGTCGCAGAATAGAACAACGATTGCATAACCGCAATCGCAGTCAGACCTGCGCGATCGCAGTTCTGTGAGAATATCCCCAAAGGAAAATTTGTAATATTGCATAGAAGAAGTCCAAACAATATATAAGTAAAAAGCCTTTTTTCTTTTTGTATTGCTTACCTTATAAGATATTTTGAATTGAAAGCTTGAAACCCCTATTGGGCAAGTGGGTAGCTAATTTTGGAGGCTTGATTTCTTAGCATTTTTGTGAAGAATGAATGCTTTGGATAATCCTTATAGTATATCTATTTTTACTTTCTTCATGAGTAGCTAAGTAATTTAGTCTTGGGACTATGTTAAACTAGAGTGTAATTTATGTGTGGGTATTGTTGTGTTTGCATGATTGTTAGTTGTCGAGTAAGGATTTTACCATTGCATGAGCTTATGAGTTGGAATTTGATGGATGAAAGCCTCAAATCTCCAAATAGGTTTGATAGTTGAAAACCCCAAACTCTTGAAACCTTTTATCATCCTCGAAAGAGAGATGGAGGTGAATATGAGATAACCATAACATCCTTGAAAGAGGGTTATATGGGGACAAGGAAATGGTGGACAATTAAGCCTATGGTTTGCTCCCTTTTATAATTTTAGAAATAATTGTATTAGGAGTGTAAATCATGTCAAGAGTGTCGTCCTAGAAATAAAGATGCTTGATTGAGGTTTTGGGTGATAATTCACACTTGTTAGGTTCTCGAAAGAGCCAACAGGTGAAATCGTTGTGGTTTTATCAAAATATTAACCACAATGACCTTCGACCTAGCCTATCCTTTAGTTAACAACTAAATTTCATGCTAAACCATCATTAACCCACATACTTTTACCTTTAGGTAGACATAATCCCAAGATTTTTTCCAACATTGTTGCTTAGTATCATCTCTTGATCATTTGCTAAAGATTGTACAACAAGTTCCCTCACAAATCCCCTCATTTTATTTTACATGTCATTTTTGTTAGCATTCCGGGTAACCTCGTAATTTGAGCACCCATAGGGTTTGAAGTCTATAATTCACTTCTTGAGATTTGACCCCTATTCAAATTGGGTTACTTGACAACGATCGCCTCACCCCTCAATTATGGAAGTGAGTTGAGCATTATCAAAATGGCATCGTGGCCAGAGAGTGAAATATAGATTTTACTTGTGTGGTGTCATTCTTACTTGGGACTACCCAAAGTGGTGTAATTTACTTTATTTGTTGTTTTTGAATCTTTGTAGGTGATCAAAGTGTAAACGGAGCAATGAGCGATAACGCAAGCAATATGGGCCTCTTCGATGCCCCTCTTGATGATGAAGGCTAATTGAATAAAGCGGGACAACCAAGTGCAATTCGTATTCCGTCAACCAACGGGAATGGAGTGTTTCATGTGACTAACGTTATGTTTCACATGTTGCAAATGAAAGGGTTGTATAGGGATCAAGCATATGAGGACCCGAATGTCCATTTGAATATGAGGTAATCCAAGAGATCCCGGGATATGCTAAGTTGATGAAAACTTGATGTCCAAGAAGAAACTTGTTGAAGGAGACAGTATTGAGGTCACTCATGGGTGTAGTGCTATCATGGATTGCAAGGTTGCGGAAAAGAAAGATGACCTCGGAGAATTCACTATTCCTTGCACAATTGGGATGCATGAATTTGCAGAAGCTCTATGTGACCTTGGTGCAAGCATTAACTTTATGCCTTTTGTCATATATAAGAAACTTGGTTTGAATACCCCGACGCTGACCTCTATGCGACTCTTAATGGTGGACTGGTTTATAAAAAGGCTGGTGGGTATATTGTTTGATGTCCTTGTGAAAGTGGATGACAACGCTCAATCGCAAACGCAAGTGTACGTGGTCTATCAAGTAGTAAAGTGGCTTCAAGGAAGCCCAAGTATCGATCTCTCAGGGACTTGCGCTCGCCGACTATCCAATTCAAGTTTAACCAATCGAGGAGAGTCACAAATAGAGTTTTAGAATTAAAAATAAAATAAACTATACTAATGCGGAAAAGTAATGACTTAGGACAATCTATGGATAAAAGCCCAAGGTTAAGGCTTACGAACAATCCTACTATGTTATTGAACTTCATTTGGTAAATTGATTATCGTGGTTGTTGATTTGTAGGGTTAATTGCATAATTACGGTTTCCCAACCTCTAATCGTTTACCTAAGTCGAACCTTTCAACTACATCGTTGAGCGGGGATGTAATAGTTCATTTAAGTTCTTTACAAATATCATCCTACATGTGATTCAAGTAAGGATTCTAGGTACATCCCTGTCCTAGATGCTAATTTGAAATCCTTATTTTATAAAAGACTACGAACCTTACCTTGCTTAATCCCTTGTTCTATCTTCCTATTCCCTCTCCCGAGATCACAAGGCCGATAATTGATGTATTCTAAGGGTAGCTAATCCTTAAAATAGTTAAAACAAGAATAAACAAATAACTAATAATGATAAGCAAAATTACCGAACTTAATTTAAAACGAAGGTAATCATGAATGTAGAAAAAAAAGTACTAGCCTTCAATGGAAATATTCATCATCCAATCCCTTGGATTGATGATACAAATAGTGAAGAAACTAAATTAAAAAATTATAAAACCTAAATAATGTGTATAGCAGCCTCCACTTCTCCAAAGACATCCAAAAGTATGTAAAAACGTGATATAACATGTATTTATAGTAAAGAGTAAGCCAAGTCTGTGTTGGAATAAAATTTTAGCAATTTGTGAGCACGGGAATGGGTGGGGCATCGCCCTGGCTATATCCCCACTCGAAGTGAGGTTGTGCCCTGGATATAGCCCCGCTCTAGGCAAGGCTAAGCCCTGCTTATAGCCCCGCTCCAGTTAGGGCGGTGCCTCAACATAGCCTTGAGCTACTGGAATTTGCTCTTCGAATTTTGTTAAGTCTCCCCTCTTAATTCCTTGTCTTGTGGCATCTTTCCCATGAATTAAAAGCTTCTTTAACATCAAAATATCATCATATTCAGCTCCAAAATCCTCCTACATCATCACACCACACGAATTAAAAGAGAAACACAACACAACACCCATAACGACGAATCAAAACAAGAGCTAAGCATAACTAGTTTGCATTGATCTTTCACTTATTGTTCCAGCTGTAGACTCTTTCAAATTGAAATTTTCTCACCACCAACAAGTTATTCCACTCATAATCACTCATAAAAACCATTTGGAACACATTAAACACAATAGAATCCACCTGATTTAACTAGACAAGCACCTAGCTCAAGCTAGTAACACTAGTTTTCTGGGTTGAACTCTAAATGAATCTTTTAGGTACAAACTTGTTTGGAAGTCACTCTAAACATCATAAACGCATGATTAAACACTTTGATATAATTTTATCTCATTATCAACCTATATAGCACATGAATCATCCTCAAAACAAGGCTGAAAAAGCTGGAATAGTAATGCTAGAATGCATAAATACACCCAATATCACCACCCCACACGTAAAGTCTTATTTGTATTAGAACAACTCTTAACTATAGTCATCATCATCTATGGAGACTCTACACTTTTACTAAATGCAAGCCACTTAAGCTAGTACTATAATGATTGCACAAAATGCATGTTACTATACTAAGCTTGTTATTTACACAATTGATAGCTCATTAACACTACACCAAAACATCCTAGCCTCAAGAATTGACTCAACAAGTTGGCAAACTCATGCATATCATTCAATCAAAGACATCATACAAATCACCCATATTCATCAAACATGTACCCTTACAATAAGAGAGTTACCCATAATTACTCACAATTAAGCAATTTAGAATATGATGGGTACAAGAATCTCACAAAGAATTCACAAATTACACATAATGAACCATAGGCTTGCCTTTAGTGTAATGCTCCACTAATAGTCGAATATAAAGCTTAAGATCAATTAGGACTTTTTTGGGTTGTAATGTAGCTAAGGGACGAGTAGGAACTATTTAGGGATAGTGACTAGCCTCTCTAAGTTCTTTAATACACTACATTATACATCTAAAACCAATCTCCAACAACCAAATTACATTTTTTCAATCATTCATACCTTTTGTTTTTGCCCCATCTCTTTTAAGCATTTTCACAAACACTTGGTGGACACATAGGTTACTACCACAAGAATCAATTTTTCTCCCCTTTTCACAATTATGGCAATATTTTTAGCATAAATTATATCACAACCATCCACCACACATAAATTATACACAAATAACTATTACCTTGGGGCATCAATTTCACCTTTTTCTTCTTCAATTTTTCAAACTCCTTACTAATTCACATTTTTATTAAAACACTTAGGAGCTTTTTGGATCAAATTATGGTCTATTAAAGAAGGCATTAGGCTATTTATGAGGTTGCGAAAGAAAAAGCTAAAGGCTTAATGGGGGTTAAAAAGGATAATGTAAAAGGGTAGGACAAATAGAAAGTATAAAACAAGGCTATCAAAGAAATGCCTATATCATCTCCTTATACCCACATTCTTTATTTCTCTTCACACACACACCGAGCAAGTTCTAGACATCACATGCAACAAGAAATATACAAAAATCTATCACACGCACATGGCACATTCTTAACTCAATAGGATCATCATAGACTCCTAACCAAACAATAGCACAAATTCAAAATTAAGCCAAAAAGTACAAGAGTCATAAACATGAGCCCAAGAGTCTAAAAAATAGTAATTCACACAAGTCAACATATTTTTACCAAACAAAATATTTGCACCATGCAATCAAAAATAGCACCAACAATAATATCTCACTTATTCCTATCCTAAATTTTTTTAAATTGAGCCAAAAATTGGGAGTTTCCCCACCCCACACTTGAAAATCTACTTTGTCCCCAAAGTAAATTTAAATGTAAGAGATAGAAATACTTTCTGAGGCCTCTAGGCCTAGTTATCAACATCTTTAAACATAAAGGAGGTCCATGGAACCCCATACTCAGTTTTTGCCATGCTTCTTAGCTCAAGTTTTTGGTACTCAGACTTCCCGTCAACCTGTGACTCAACTAAAAACAAAAACTACGTGAAGTAAAAAAACTAAAAACTAAAAAGAAAACACACCTTAGCTTGGATTGTCTATGAAGAAGCGCCTAATTTAGTGTCGCTGCATGACCCAATCATGTTTGTTTCTCCACCTTGAGGATATAAATTTCACCCCCAATATCACATCTATCTTTTTGCCTCGATCATAGAGTGGTGGTAAAAAGACTAAGGAACCGAGTAATAGAATGTGCATGATGAACCACTCAGCCTTAAAGTAAGGTGTGTTTTTATATTATTTATCCGGTGTAAAAAGAATATAGAATTCTTGTTCCTCATCTTCACACTCTTCCACTATTTTAAATGATTCCACAAACAAGACATCATCTAAACATAATGTGGAAAAGTGCTTTGAGTGAGGCCCAACCAATCCTACTTCAAAATTTACACAATCTACTACACACTTACTTTTATTCACCTTCTCAATTTTAGTCTCAAAATAAAGATGACAATCGAGTGGCTGTAATTCTTGTGCCTGATCCACAAATTGGCTAATATCCTCTTTATATTTTTCTTTGCTTATCCACTGTAGACATGGTGGCAATGGTATCTCCTCAACCTGTCCAATAATTTTAGTTTTCGAGTACTCAGACTTCCTCAAATTATCCGTAACTTCATCTACAATAGGTTGGGAAGTCACTTGTTCTACAGCCTCCCTTTGGTTCTTTATGTATGCCAACAACTCAACCTGAGACGCTAAAACTTGTTTCATCATCTCTTCTGAATTGCTTGTTCTAGTTGTGGCCTGCACGTTTAGTTGTTACTGCTGAAACTGCTGCTGGTTGGTCCACGATTAAATTTGTGACTGACTCAGCCCCGTTCAATTTTAGTAGTTTATATAATTTTGCCTTTGATCATAGCCCATAAACATTACTGAATCGGGATTGACAACACACATATCTTCAGAATGACCACTATTTCCCCAAACCATACACCATATAGAATCATCATCACTCGCAAACCATCTATCCCAGGCTGCCATGTCAAGAAGTGTGATAAAAATAGAAAATAAGAGAAACTAAAAAAAAACTAAAGTATTTACAACTCAATATATAAAAACTAAAAAAAAGATAGTTGCCTAGTTACAAGTCCTCGGCAATGGCGCCAAAAACTCGACAGCGCCCAAGCGCACACACAAGTGTACGTGGTCTATCAAGTAGTAAAGTGGCTTCAAGGAAGCCCAAGTATCGATCTCTCAGGGACTTGCATTCACCGACTATCCAATTCTAGTTTAACCAATCGAGGGGAGTCGCAAATAGATTTTTAGAATTAAAAATAAACTAAACTATACTAATACGGAAAAGTAATGACTTAGGAAAATCTATGGATAGAAGCCCGAGACTAAGGTTTATGAACAATCCTACTACGTTATTGAACTTCATTCAGTAAATCGCTTATCGTGGTTGTTGATTCGTAGGGTTAGTTGCATGATTACAGTTTCCCAACCTCTAATCATTTACCTAAGTTGAACCTTACAACTACATCGTTGAGCGGGGATATAATAGTTCACTTAAGTTATTTACAAATATCATCCTACATGTGATTCAAGTAAGGCTTCTAGGTACATCTCTGTCCTAGATGCTAATTTGAAATCCTTATTTTATAAAAGACTATGAACCTTACCTTCTTATTTCCTTGTTCTATCTTCAATTTCCCCCTCCCGAGATCACAAGATCGACAATTGATGTATTTTAAGGATAGATAATCCTTCAAAAACTTAAAACAAGAATAAAAAACAACCAATAATGATAAGCAAAATGGAAAAGGTTCAAAAATACCCTTGAACTATCTAAAATATCTCAAAAATGCCCCTCGTCAGATTTTTGGCTAAAAAATACCCCTCCATTAAATATTTGGCTCAAAAATACTCCTCCCTCTAACGAAATTTAAAAAAGGATCAAAAATACCCCTGAACTATCTGAAATGGCTCAAAAATACCCCTCTGTTAAATATTTGGCTAAAAAATACCCCTCACTTTAACGAAATTCCACCAAGCGTGCCACCTAGATTAAAAAAACCATGTGAATATGCCACATTACCATCCACATGTAAAATGTTAGTATTTTTTAATTATATGACATTCCTTTCTTCTTTATTTTTATTTTTTTGCAAAGCAGTGAAACGGAAAAACCAAAAAACCAATCTTTTGCTAATTACTTCATTAGTGTTTTATAAGTTCTAGATTTCACCTTTTCATTAGTGTTTTAAAAGTTCTAAACTTCATCTTGTTATTGTCGTTTGGGATAAGGGACAGCTTGATCTTGATCTGATGTTGACTCGGAGGAGGAGTTAGAATTTTAACTTTTAAGTTAGCAAATGTTGATGTACTAATAATTGAGTTGAATTTACTACATGAAAATTCTTTTTCAAAATAAATGAATTCCTTTTAACACTTGTTTAATCATTCGAAATAAATTCATTTTTCTAAATTTAGTTTTGATGAATAATCTTATTATTTTTAGAACAAGTTTGAAAAGAAGTAAAATGATACTTAATATTGATAAATTATTATTTAATTATGTCATTCATTAACTTTTTGAAGATGTGTGCCACATTCAAAGATTCATTAATTTTAGATTAGAGGAGGTATTTATTAAATCATTTTAACATAAGCATTTTGAGTAAAAGCTAGCAAAGCCAAACACATCTTTTGAGTAACTAATTTGAAGTTTAGTTTGAAATTTGTTACTTTTACGAGTAAATCTTAATTTTAACTTTAATACTAGCCTAACAATTAATGAGTTTATCAATTTAATAAGACTCTTTTATTGGGTTTTACACTTTTAAACCTATTAACAGGAAAAAACTTATTTTTTAGATGATCAAAGGAATTTGATAATAGCGATGTTACATTTAATAATTTTTTTTTTAAAAAATATTATGTAACCACCGTTTGTCTACTTTGATTAAAAATGAAAAAGCCGTGTAAATTTTGTCCGTTTCACTGATGTTTTTAAATAAAAATAAAAATAAAAATAAAGAAGAAAGGAATGTCATATAATTAAAAAATACTAACATTTTACATGTGGATGGTAATGTGGCATATTCACATGGTTTTTTTAATCTAGGTGGCACGCTTGGTGGAATTTCGTTAAAGTGAGGGGTATTTTTTAGCCAAATATTTAACAGAGGGGTGTTTTTGAGCCATTTCAGATAGTTCAGGGGTATTTTTGATCCTTTTCTGAATTTCGTTAGAGGGAGGGGTATTTTTGAGCCAAATATTTAACGGAGGGATATTTTTGAGCCAAAAATGTAACGAGGGGCATTTTCGAGCTATTTCAGATAGTTCAGGGGTATTTTTGAGCCTTTTCCGTTTGCAAAATTAACGAACTTAATTCAAAACGAGGGTAATCATGAATGTAGCCTTAACCCCAAAAAAGGAGTTTTAGCCTTCAATGAAAATATTCATCATCCAATCCCTTGGATTGATGATACAAACCATGAAGAAACTAAATTAAAGAATGATAAAACCTAAATAATGTGTAGAGCAACCTTCACTTCTCCAAAGACGTCTAAAAAATTATAAAACCTAAATAATGTGTAGAGCAGCCTCCACTTCTCCCAAGATGTCCAAAAGTATGTAAAAATGTGATATAACATGAATTTGTAATATAGGAGTAAGCCAAATCTGTGTTGGAATTGAATTTCAAAAATTTGTGTACACGGGAATGGGTGGGGCGTCGCCCTGGATATAGCCCCACTTTAAGTGAGGTTGCGCCCTGGATATAGCCCTTCTCTTGTAAAGGATGAGACCTACTTATATCCCCGCTCCAGTTAGGGCGGCGCCTCACCATAGCCTTGAGCTACTGGAATTTGCTCTCCGAATTTTGGTTAAGTGTTGAGTCTCCCCTCTTAATTCCTTGTTTTGTGGCATCTTTCCCATGAATTACAAGCTTATTTAACATCAAAATATCATTATATTCAGATCCAAAATCCTCATACATCATCACACCACACAAATTAAAAGAGAAACACAACACAATACCCGTAACAACGAATCAAAACAAGAGCTAAGCATAACTAGTTCGCATTGATCTTTCACTTATTGTTCCAGTTGTAGACTCATTCAAATTGAATTTTCCTCACCACCAACAATTTATTACACTCATAATCACTCATAAAAACCATTTGGTACCCATTAAATACAATAGAATCCACCGGAATCAACTAGACAAGCACCTAACTTAAACTAGTAACACTAGTTTTTCGGGCTGAACTCTAAATGAATCTTTTAAGTACAAACATGTTTGGAGCTCACTCTAAACATCATAAACACATTCTTAAACACTTTTATACATATTTATATCATTATCAACCTATAAAGAACATGAATCATCCTCAAAACAAGGCTAAAAAGGATTGAATAGTGACGCTAGAATGCATAAATATACCCAACATCAGTGGACAAGTTCATTCTCCCAATGGATTTTGTTTTATTGGATTGTGAAATGGACCAAGTGGTGTTTATAATTCTTGGTCATCATTTCTTGGCTATTGAGAGAGGCATTTTCGATCTACAACTGGGGGAGATAAAATTTAGAGTGCAAGAGGATGAGGTCTCTTTTAAAATTTGCAAGTCAAAGAAGCAAACCACAGAGTTGCAGGTAGTATCTGTGGTGGATGTGGAAAATGAGAAGGTGAATGAGTAGGGGTACGAAGACCCACCTTGATAATGAATGAAGAAAGACAACGTGCCACGACGATAACTAAGGCGCTAGGTGGGAGGCAACCCATTAATGCCAGGAGAGTGGCTCGTATCCTTTTTGTTATATTTTTGTTGGGTCGATGTTATCTTTTGCATATGAATAACCCATGCATTTGTGGAACTATGGAGTGCATTGTATGAGCTTAAAAAGAAGAAAGTGTTTAAATCTGCATTAAGAACTGAACAGGGTAGAAATGTGTTAAAATTGGTGTAAAATGCTTAACGCAGGAAAACAGAGGAGTAGAATTACTTTCAGTTACCATGATTGCAGTCCCCAAGCGCTATTACGGTCATATGTGTATCCGCGATCGCGGTTGATACTACTTCAGTCATTTAACCCCCAGTTTCTCTCATTTACCTTACATTCCCTTTCAAGATTGTACTCTTTAATTTGGACTAATTTCTGGGCAAGTTTGTGAGCTCCCAAATAGAATCCTTGCATCCCTTTGCATCATAACTCCGGTAGGTAACATGAATCCATGACTTTACTTTTAAAAATATGCCATCGAATGCATGATTAAGAAAGGGCCAAAAATTTTAATTGCTATGCTTTCCATGCTGTCATACTTGGTATTAGTATGATGTTGGCTGTTTGATTAAGGTATGCACATAAGTGGGGAAATCTTGAGTACCCAATGACTTGTGAAAAAGGTAGAAAAATGAGATATGCACACCATGTGTTTGATAACATGCTTAAATGAACTTTCAATATTAATATTTGCTTTCTAAAGGGCATTTACACACTTGTTAGCATTGTTTCGATGATCTTCATATGCATCCATATTGTAGAACATGCTAGTAGCTTAAATTTGAAAGAAATCTGAACATGCAGAACTGACATGGAACCAACCTCAGGTAGCGGGACCTCGATCATATATCGTGATCACAGTAATACGAATGCGGTCCTAAATCGCGAATGTGGTAACTGAGGACAATTTCCTACCATGCCAAAAATCCTTCCCTTCCAATTTTTAGTCAAGAAACACCAAGCACCTAGTCCAATAAACTTTAGTGATTAATATATCACAACGTGCATAATTAAAATGACATCGAAAGATATAATGTGTGCTTAGTGCTGTCACGATGACCTCATGGATAAGTATGATCACATCCAATTCATGGCACCCGAGTTCCACACTTCTTACTATAGTGACCTTCTGAGAAAAAAGGTGCTCTCGGAGAGAGAAATTTTATTGGAGAATGTGCCAGAGAAACTACCAATATTTTATGACAAACTTGAAGCCTTAGGGTGGCAGTACTTCACCTCATATCCATGCATTGCAAATGAACAATGGGTCCATGAATTTTATGCAAACATTAGTGAAGTATTTTTTTCGGACCCACTCAATGTGACTGTTAGGATTCGGGAAAAGCCGGTAAAATTTGAGACTAAACAAATTAATGATGTTTATGGGCTCAAGTAGTTAGACATGTGAATTTAAAGTGAAGAGGTGTAAATCGGGGAATTAGTTGGCACAACGACTATGCCCCAGAAAGGAAGTCTTGTGGACCAAAACTAAAAGTAATATTTCCATGAACGACTTCACTTTTGAGGCTTAGATATGGTTGCACATCAATTGTAGTCGAGTTTCTCCTTGCACCCGTACGACAGCAGTCCCAGAATTGCGTGCTAGGATGGTTGCATGCATTCTAGATAGCATCTCTCTAGATGTTGGTCGACTTATGGTTAATGAAATAGATCATTTCAAGAACCAAGGCGGTACATATCTATTCTTCCCCTCCTTAATACAGAGCTTTGAAAAAGAATGGGGGTGGAAGAGTATACTAGTAATACATTGGTGTGTCCTAGTGCCCCCATCTAGCCCTTGAGGATTTGAGGTGAGGGCGCACCTGACAAAAGCAAGAAAAGAAAGATTAATTTGGAAAAGCCGGCATGCAGTGAGTTTAAGTCTCATATTCCATCCACTATGGGACCTTTTGAGGAGATTGGAGTAAATATTGCCACCATCAAGAGCTTGTGTCTAAATTTCCCTTAGGACCAGGAGAGCCTCCACCACTTATCATTCTTACGTATCATATACCAATTATGAGAAGTAAAAAGAGGACCAAAAGGGACAAAAAGCCACCATTGATAATCTTGAGAAGACCCATTCCTCTTTGGAGGAGTCATACCGAGACCTCCAGATCGCACATAAAAAATGGTTGCAAGGGAGAAGAAGAGGGATAAGTTCTTTATCAAGATGTAGAGTGGTGTGAAGGGCCTATGGAAGGTCCTAAGACCCCAGGATAGACTTTTTTCTTCTTAGGTAGACAGTGATGATGAGGCCCCAACCGAGTGGTCTAATTTTGAGGAGGATGATGGTGATGCAGAGTCTGAAAGTGATTGCATCCCATGATGTGGTTTTAGGGAGTACCTTTATCTCTTTTTTATCCTTGATTATTTATGCAGTAGGGATACTGCTACCTTTTCAGTTGGGGGTGCCTCCTTATTCATTTAATCATGGCCTATATTATTTATATTTATGCATTTATGCTCTTTTGGATAATTTTTATTTTATTTGGGCTGTAATATTCGGGCACTCTGATAGTACCCACATATGCATGGATTAGTTACTTTGTTCTTACTGTGTCTTTCTATTTTAGTTTTAGTGGTTAGGTTTCTAACCATTAATACAGGGAAAATTTGAGTACCTGTGGCATTGAGGCAAAAAATGCAAGGGAAGTCTGAGTACCTGCAGCATTGATGTTTTAGAATCGCATTCATACCCATTGGTGAAAATTGAGTAACCATGTGGGTGGTTCGCCCGTATGATAGTTTACAATGTAAGACTATAACTTAGGTTGCTTCCATGATTAGCGAATTATGCATGGTGAGGATACAAAAGCAAACACCCCCCTCCATCCAAAAATTTTACAAAATTTAAAGGAATGGACGTGAGCAACCTTGTTAGAAAACTTTCCCTCTTTCTATGACTCCAAAAAAAAAATTTACTTTGGAAAAATAGTGAATTCTCCATCTTTGTCACAAGCGGGTAGATCAATTGAACCTCCTTGACAACGTTAGCATGTCGTGTGTGAGCTTAATTGTCAACATCTCATAGGTACTTATACCATCTAGAACTTGCCTCATTAGTCTTTCAAAGCTAAATTTTGATTGTGCTTGGTTGGTAAAATGATCATAGGCCATCTTGTGGTTTTGGAAGCCCTCTTTAGACTAAAATGCCTACCAATACATAAGAGTTGCCCCTAGTCACCCTGTTTGAGGATTTAGACTTTTCTTTGGCAAATGCATTATAAGCCGTGACCCTTCTATTTATCCTCTCTTAAACCCTATCCTTCTTGAGCTTAAGAATACCAATTGAGGCTAAAAGCTTAAGTTGGGGGTGGTGGAAAGGGAAAGAAAGTGTAGTTGAGCCATAAAGTCATAAGAAAGTGCCTACAAGCTTAAGAAAATAAGCATTTTTCTTTGAAGGAGGAGATAGTCCATCAAAAGAATGAGTTGCATGAAGTTTGATGCAAGTAAAAAGAGTGAAGAAGAAGAGGTGAAAAGAAATTTGGTAAAGAAAAAAAAAGGGAGAAAATAGGCAAAATTGTAAAGTGAAAGAAGTGGCCTAATAACAAAGCATAAAAAGAGTGATGTAGAAGTTCAAGGAGGGTTTAGCCTTATTGTCCTAAGTTGACATCCTACCCTACCCCTAACCTACATTACAAGCTCAAAGAAGCCCTTTGTGATTCTCAACCAAGTGTGGCCATGGTAATGGTGATTGAAAATAGGGGCAAGCCTATGGCATGGTACTTGTTAACATGGAGAATTTCTTGAGAGAGTGAGTGTTTGTACTTAAAATTCCTTGTTGCATGATTGGTAGATAGCGTGAGAAATTTTCTTTCTTGTGAGGAGGCATGTGAACAAGTTGAGGTGGGTGAAGTTGTTATCTTCCGCATGATAAGATAAAATGAGATTTTACATAGTGTGGTTAACAAGTGAGTCATTTCTAGAGTGCTAGTAGTTTTTGCGCGGTTGCTCCTCGAAGTCTATTATATCCTTCGCTATTCCATTTTATGATTAGAGGAATTGTTACAATCCGCTTACCCATGCGTGAATAGCTTTTTGTGGTTGTAATCAAGTTGGAGCTTTCATGACCATTGGGAACTAACATGTCGGCACACATGGGGAGTTGTATCGTAGTAAAGGGTAGTGCTGCTTGAGGACAAGCAAGCTTCTAAGTTAGGGGTGTTGATGAACGATGATTTTACCACTCATATGCACTAACTATTTATGTGCACAACCATGTTTGAAAAGTTAAATGAGACAAAATTATTATTTAATGCATTGATCTCCACATTTTGTAGGTCTAAAATTGAGAAGGAGGAAAGATGTGGATTGGAGCTCAAAAAGAGATTAAATGGATTAAAAAGAGTGTAGCTGGAGACCTAATGCTATTCGGCCTCAGTTACCGCAACCGCGGTTATGGTCAGTCAAGGCGGTCAGCACAATGTGGTCGCGGAATAGAACTACGATTGCATAACTGCGGTCGCAGTCTAAACTACACGATCACGATTTTGCGGGAATAGCCCCAAGGGCAGATTTATAATATTGCCCAAACAATATATAAGCAAAAACCCTTTCTTCTTTGGGTATTGCTTACCTCATAAGATATTTTGAATTGAAAGCTTGAAATCCTAATTGGGCAAGTGTGTAACTAATTTTAGAGGCGTGATTTCTAAGCATTTTTGTGAAGAATGAAAAGCTTTGGATAATCCTTATGGTATATCTCTCTTTAATTTCTAATTTAGTCTTCGGATTATGTTGAACTAGAGTGTAATTTATGTGTGGGTATTGTTGTGTTTTCTTAATTGTTAGTTTTTTAGTAAGGATTTCACCATTGCTTGAGCTTATGAGTTGGAATTTGATGGGTGAAAGCCCTAAATCTCTAAATGGGTTTGATGAGTGAAAATTCCAAATTCTAGAAACCCTTTATCATCCTCAAAAGAGGGATGAAGGTGAAGGTTGGCTGAATTTCGAACATATAACAAGATAAGATAATATCAATTTAAGGATATTAAAATAAGTCTACAACAAAAACAAACTGATATCAGTGTCAATGCAAATACCAATACCAATAGAGACACTGCTCATGCTAACAATAGTCCGACAAAGCCTCTAATCAAAACCAAAGAACATTCGATCGGGACATGCCCCTGACCATAGCAAAAACCAAGACTAAAGGAATAGTCAATATGTAAATGAAGCCATAAACATGAAATGGGGTCTTCCAAAGTAAGGAAGCTCACCTTTTCAATCTGACTCGATAGTTGTTCCCGAATCTAAGTCATTGAGCATGAGCAGTAGAAGTATGACCAATTTCTGTATTGCATGGGGATACAATGTCCAAAAAGGGTTAGTGGGGTATATGCTAGGATATAACTCGGGGATAACGATAAGATAATGATATGTTCAACAGTTTAAAATTATTTAAAAGCCACAACACATAATCAAATGCATATATATACATATATATATATATGAATGTATATAACACATGCCTTGATAAAAACAAAGCTTAAAATGTTTTTCAAAACTTTAGCCTTGAATGTGTAGCTCAACCATCATATCATAGTACCCACGGTCTATATAGGACCCAACTCTCACCACTGGTTGGGCCCCAGCGTGTGTAGCCATATGAACCAGAGAATAATATTATGTATATGCACATGAGGGACTCGAACCCTCAAACATATACCACAGTGACTTAAGCACCCGATCATATAATTATTTTGGGGGGACTCCAACCTCCCTAATCATGAAATAATAACAATAAGGGGGTCTCAAACCTCCCTAGTTGCTTTGACCCCCGTATCGACAAATAAAGTTTCCAGTATTTGTCACTCGGACCTCCACTTTAATGACTCAGTTACACACCCGTTAAAAATAATTGTCACACATTATCATTCAATGAACCATAATACACATTTATTCATAAATTATTGGTATCGTCATACCAACTACACTTGTAAGGTAACTCATCATGCCAAAATAACTTTTGTTAACTTGGTGAGAACAACTCCCTTTGTTCATTAATACACATTAAGAAACACCAACTCTCTTTGTTCATTAAATTATACCATTTTATTTCAAATACTTTTTTATATCATGCAGGTTGAAGACTAGTTCAATTTTACAAATTTTCACAATTCTCATAACTAAAACCAATTTCACATTATGGCATTGGGGTTAAACCACTTCAAAGGCATAAGTTCGGGAAAATCACAATTCCCTAGTTCATTTACCACATCCTTACACCTACAAGTTCAAAACTATATTAAAAGTATGACAATCATATATATATATATATAAACCATGAAAAATATTATTCAATTCATAACATTCAAAACCCCCAACCTTTGTCTCAAAACCAAAACAATTACCTTATGAACAACACTCTAAATGGCACATTTTTGATAAATTAGCAATGAGGGAAGAGTCACATTCCTGAAATAGTAAGATGTACGGAGATAAACCACCCTTGAAAGCCCTAATTGATCAACCTCTTAAAACCCTAGCCTGAACTTTAATGAAGAGTTTGAGAGAGAATTTAGGAGTGTTTTATTAGGAATAATATAATAATAAAGTCCCAAGAAAGGCTTTAAGTTATGGGGTATAAGGGGTTAAAGTGGGAAATGTCAAGAGTGCCCCCAACTAAAAATCTATAAAAACTCGCCTTTGGTTATAAGTCAACCCCTTGATTCATACTTACAACTTACGAGTCATCTCCACGAGTCATAACTAGGACAGTGACTAGGACCCCTATACACTGCCCACCTTACAAATCCCCCAACCCACTCATAATGAGATCTTAAGAATTGTAAGGACTAGTCGCGAGCAACACAGAACCCAAATGAATTGAACACTCAACACCCTATGATTTGAACTTATGACTCGTAACATATCCTTACGGCTCATAGTGAGCCACTCATACTAAGAGCAGAAATTCGACACTAAGTTTCTAATTTAGTTACGACCAGGGTCCTATGACTCGTAATCATATCTTAAGACTCATATCCACAAGTGGTGACCAAGGCAGTGAGCTCAAAGCTCAAGAATTTTCAAGGGCCAAAATTTGGGTTGTTTCCAAAATTTTGTGTGATTTGAGCTCTATAACAGTTCAAGTCATTCCCAAAACTAATTCAAAATTTTAATGACCAAAACAAAGAACTTCTATTGAAATTAAATCAAGAATTTAAAGAATAAAGACAAGAAAATTCTCACAATAATGTTCTCAAGCTAATCCTAACATCAATTTTTTATTTACCTTGATTTTTGGATTTCCCACACTTGACTATTGAGTCTTATACTTTGAAAAATAATTGAAAAAATAAAGAAAAATATTTATACTGCTATGGGTGGGACGCCTATCACAAATGCTAAAGCTAGCCCATATTAGCCTTTTCAAATATAATCAGTCCAATATGATTGCTAGAAAGAGCTTGGATCGGCTAGGTTGGCTTACTCCTTGAAAACACGAGGGTTGTCTTGCAAATGTTGAGGTCAAGCTTCCATTGTCTTTGTGATTGAGGCCAAGGTCCTATAAACTCAAAAACTAAAATCCTTGACCATTTATATTTCAACCAAGGCCTTATAAATTAAAAGGCCAATATTGGTCTGCAGAAGGTATTGATGCAACAACTTTGCAAAGTTACAGATTCTTTAGATGGGCCCTTGAGATTTGTTCAGAATAATGTGAACACAAATAAACTATGCTACCCTACTAAATTTGACATTCTAGACTCAATGGAACCTTTGAAATTTCCCTCTAAAGTTGCTTTAAGAAAAATGGGTCCCACACCTAAAGTTCTACATTTACCCAAATACATCCAATAGCCCAAAATAAGCTTGGAAGCTATAGGATCTAGACCAAGAGTCTACATAAACTATAATCAATTTTTATAGATAACATAACCATTAGAATTTCTATCCAAGGTTGTTTAACTTGAATGTTGACCCAAGATCCTTCTCTTAACATTAAAATCTCTAAAATAGGAAAATATCTATAAGAACTAAATGATGATAATTAATCTCTCTAACACAATTAGTCACAAAATGACTTGGAGCAGCTATAGGAATGCTCTAATGTAGTAAAAGCATGAAGATACAAAAATAACATGAAGGGTCCTTACATTTCCTTTTCTTAATTCTTCTACATTTTGTTTCACTTTGATAATCATGTTTGTGTTGGGATATGCTTACCTATACCATAGGGTGTTATTGGAGGCATCACAGTCCCTATGTTGGGTTAAAGTAAGTTTGTATTAGAGTCCTAGGTTCATTAGTCTAATAACTACAAGATGAGTCTTGTAAGGTCTCGCGTATTGGTATTGAGAAACTTATTATTTTAACTTTAATAGGATATAAGACTAAAGGAAAAATCCACCTTTTCACTCTATGTTCATGCATTTATAGCTTAATGTGACCCAAAAACCTTTAAATCACTCTCTCATAGATAGTGAGGACAATTTTTTTTATTTTCATAAGATATCAAGCCCGTACCTTTGGTATGTTAAAAGGGTAGAGGATGTGATAGTGGATAGATTAGAGTATCTAAATTGGCAAGAGATTAGGGTGGGGTTACTTTTTTAGGGTCATGAGTTGCTTAAGATAATAGGATTTTTGAGATAGTGGCGGTTAACCCAGTACAAATACAACCTATTTTTATTTTACATCTTTAAGGATTTCTTGGGATATGTGTTGGGGTTTCTTGAGGTGATGGATTAAACATTTACGAATCACAATACATTGGGGCTTCAAACTCTAAAAATGCAAATGGCTACTGGTATAGATTTTATTAATATAGGTGATATTGCCAAGTATTTCCCCACATCCAATGACTTTACTCTCAATGGTTGTAGGGGAATAAGGTTGGTTTATAGGGTTAAGCAGGAAAATCTCCCTTGATTTGATGGAGATTCTAGATTGATACTTATGAGTTCTTGGTTAATTTCCACAAATGCTGCATAAATTAGGTCTAGTATACTCCAATTAAGTGGATTTCATAGTTTTTCATTTATATGAACTAGCCAGATAGGGAGGAATGTTATTTAGAGTATAGTATATGAATAACCTTCACCCACACAACATAATTTTACTTAGGAGTTTTGAAATAAGTTTGTATGAAGATGTGAGGAGCGTGTAGGCAAAAGACTTCATACACTTGATAAAAGTAGTTACATGTATGGTATACACCAGACTTTTTATCATTATTCTTAGAGGTGGTTAGGTCATATTAGCTATTTTGGTTATTCAAATTTCGTATAACAAACTTTTACGTATTTAGGTTGCTTTATACATGGGGATTTTTCCACTAAAAGAGGTATTGGACACTAGATAGATAAAGTAATGTATATCATAAGTGGCACGAAGAGATGACATGGCTTAATATTATATTGCATTTTCCTATGCGCATACTTATCAAACATTGGGTTTCTATATGATTCATGAGTTTCTTACCCTGTATATTCATGTTACTACAAAGTAGGTGATGTTATAAAGGTGGATCGAGTTTGTCGATCCTATCTTGTGACTCCCTTAGAGTATATAATAGGTCAAATTTGATTTATCTAGATATTATAAATATTAGAGTGATTTGGGTAATGATCTTATTGATGGTTATGTTATACATTAGTTTGTTCAAATTTAGAAAATTGTTTGATTATTAGGATGATGAATTACTAATAAAGTAAACTTACAGCTGGTATACTTGTGTGAAGTCATCTGAAGGTTTCATTAGAAATATGCATACATGGATTACTTATCTAATGGGATTGAATTGGTTCATCTATGGTTTGGGTTTGTGCTTTGACGATAAGGTCGACCATGTGGTACAACGAGGGATACAAATTAAATTAGGTAAGAAGATATTGTGATACATTGAACTTGTAGTACGACTAACTAAAAAAAATTACAATTAAAGAATTCTCATTCAGTATGAAATATTCATGAATTTATAGATTGTAATTTTCCCCAACTTGGGTGACTAACTTTACTTACATCGAAAGATTTATGTTGTTTTGAACTAATCCTTGGGTAGACTTAAAGATGTTCAACTATTAAGGGTATATGTATTTGCTATAAAAGGTTATATGTTCATCTTCAAGGATAGAAACTTGAGTTTAGAGTAGCATGGTTACTTGTGTCTAATTTGGATTATGGTATGTACAACTTCATGATTTAAATGAGTTATGGGTCAGTAATGAAAGTTATCTACATTAGTTGTGGTTAGAATTTTTGGTTTTCATAATACAATTACATCGTGGTAGTAGATTATATTATAGTATGGATTAGAAGGATGAGAAAAATTATGCATATTGGTTTGAGAGAAATGGAAAAGCACAAGGTATGTAGATTTTATTGCTTTGGAAATTAAAGGGGCTTAATGAAATATTTATGTAAATGTTTTGACTTAAAGTATGAGGTGTTATTTCATGGGTTTAATGACAGAAAATATAGAATGCATAATAAGTTACGGAAAAGGGACATACTTTGTACATAGGAAATTTTAAGGTATTTAGTATGAGATGTGAATTCAAAGTCATGGCATCATGATTTTACAATGACTTATAAAGGGATTAGTTGTTACTTTCCTGCAACTCAATTTTGATTTGGGTGGAATTAAGTAATATGTAGTAATCTTTTGATTCTACTCAGATTTTACTATTCAATAAGATAGTGGGTTGGTGATCTGTGTGTTTGATGTGCTATGGTTTCGTAGAACTTTTGACATATAAAACAATGAAAACATGCAAGTTACATACGTTTTTTGTTAGATATGATGTGTTTTGTGTTGTATTTTTAAGGAAACCATTTTTTGGAGCTGAAAAGGAGAAATGATGTGAAAATTAAATATTTAAGAACACCTATATGGGTACCTACACCCCTTAGGTACTACCTACATGGAGTAGGTGTCAGAATATGTTCAAAAAAGTTGAACTTCCGAGATTCAGAAGTTAAAAAAAATTGTTTGTCACCTATGCAAAACCACCTACGTCCCGTAGGTAGTACCTATACCCCGTAGGTGTCAAGAAACATAGAGTTAAGAGAGGTCTCAGGAGTTTTGGATTCTGTTCACCTACAATGGGACCACCTATGCCCCGTAGGTGCAACATACGCCCCATAGGTGGCCTCGTAGGTTGTCACCGACTTTGATTTTTCTATTTTATTTAGTATTGGTTTCCTGGGGTTTACTTGTATTTTATAAATTCCCTTTTGATGTTTTTTAGTTTGTTTATGAACTCTTACTACTTATATACATATATGATTCCAAGATTCAATTTTGATTTTGGGATTCTTGTGTTCTTAATTTTTGTTGATTATTCAATATGAGACTTTGGACTTTGTTCGTTAATTATTGTGAGATTGATTTAATGCCTTCCATTATGAATTCCATTAAGTGTTTCACAATAATGAGAGGCTAATTCCTTTAGCTAGGGTTTTGGGAGACCGGGAAAATTAACGAAGTAGGGGAAGTATTCAATCCTTCAAGATTATTATTACTGCATGTATTATGGCTTGCTTTGTTCTTATTGATTTCTTAACCGTTGCAAACAATAGGATACCATATATATTCACTTTGAACCTGAAAGGGAGGTAGAGATTGGGAAAAAGAGATCAAAATCATTCTTTGAAATTAATTGTTGAAATAAACTAATCATCACTATCTACTCAAGATAATTATCTTCATCTAATCAACTTGATATGAAGAGGAGATAATTGAAATTAGGGTCAAAGAAAAAGGTTAGTAGTGCGAAACTCTGAGACTAAGAGGAGATGAGTGAGGTTCACCAAAGTGTGTTGAGAGGCTTATATGATATATAACATTCCATATTCTACATGTACAATAGTTTAATAGTTAGATTGAGCACGATAAACCTATAGAGTAAGAAGCTACGGGGAACATAATCCTAGTGTTTGTTTCTAATTAATTACAACCAAAGCATTCCACAGCTTGTTACCTTTCACAGTTTACAATTACAATCCCCCGATTTACTTTCCTGTACTACATGTTATTTCCTATAAGATCAATCACTACTTGGAATGAGTTACAGAAATAGTTTTTGGATCATGTGTTTCCACCTTCCATAATTCTATAGTTAAAAGATGAGATATATAATTTCAGGAAATTACACTCTAAGTCTATGTATGTGACACGATGTCGATTCAAAAAAAAATTGATGATGGTGCTTAACAATAGGATTTTGGTGTAGATCTTGCTTGAGATTTTCTATCGAGACCTTAACACCAGTTCAAGAGCTATGGAAAAAAATATTAATGGTGGAGTATTCATGCATATCCACTGGGAGACATCATCAAATATATTAGACCAGATCTCTCTCAGCAATCGAGGATGGCATACTCTGGAGGTAGAGAGAGGCATTGGCAATTATGCTATTAGTGCTTCCAGTGATCATTAATTTTTTGATGACATAGAGGCATAAGAAGTTGCTAAACTTAGGATGGAGGTTAGGCTATTTACAAAGCAGTTTCCAACGATGAAATCTGAGAAGGTGAATATAGTTGGATCACAGGGTAAGGCCTCTATATTTTATGATTTTAATCTAGCAGAAGAGGCAAAGTACGTATATTGAGAGTTGGTTGGTTTTTGAGCCAATGGGTAAGAAAACCAAGGTCAAACCTATTACAGGGATAGATACATAGATAAAAGCAAAGAGAGAGATGGTGACTAGTGGCACAAGGATGATTACAAGGAGAAAGGTGGTGTGTATGTTCCACTAGGCAGTTGTGACACTAAATCAAGGATGGAGGCTATATTGTTCAAGCTGGTCAAGGGTTAGGAAAATCAGGAAAATTTCCTTAAGTATATTAAGATAAACATCTCAGGGTTGACCTAGAAATTAGAGTCACATGCTACTATGATAAAGAAATTAGAGCATCAGTTTGGACAATGTCTTCAACTCTGAATCAGACGAAGCTAGGCACTCTTTTGAGCAACAATGTTAAATATCCTAATAACAATAATCATTATCAATCCATCACCGTAGAGAGTGGTAAGGCAACGATTGATACCCCTATGTCGATTGTTGATGAGTAAAAGGATGATTGTGTAGTATTGATGAGACACTTAAAGCAAACTCGGAAAAGGTTACAAGTATTGATGGTGATGACGAGAAGAAAAAAATGTAAATAAAAGGTTGATCAGCCTGTAGTAAAGAAAATTCAATGACCTCCACCATTTTTTTCTCAAAGGTTGAAATAGAAAAAAGAAGAAGGGAAGTTCAAGAAGTTCATAGTTATATTGAAGGAGTTGAGCTTGAATATCTCTCTTCTTGAGGATCTTGATAAGATGCCTTGCTACACCAAGTTTCTGAAAAAATTGGTACCGAAGATGAGAGCTGTTAGTTTGGAAGATATTGGTGGATTGCACCACTTTAATGTGGTTACTTCTAAATCTCTAGCTTAAAATAAGGGTGATCTTGGAGCATTCATGATTCCATGCACCATTGTGACATCCAGGTTTTCTAGTTTTTTTAAAAATTTGGGCCTACCCATGCCTGACCCAACCCAAAACTAGCCTACCCTTCCCTTTTAAAGCTTAGAAAACCAAACATTAGGCCTCATAATCCTCAAAATTCCAACCCATTCTAAAATTCAGACTTTTCAACTTCCTCTCAAACTCTAGATAAGGAAAGACTCACCCCTCAGTCCATTTATTGCATGCATAATAATCTTCTAAGTCTAGGGTTTAACAACTACTTCAAGTTTCTAGTTTAATCATTCAAAAGTAAAACTTAAGGTAAACTTCTTAGCTCCTACGAATGGTGTAATATGATAGTAACATAGAATAAATGAGTTGCTACTTAAATATGCATGAAAATTATTGAAACACAAAAGTTCTTGTTTATAGGAGCCTAGAATCATCAAGAAAATAAAAATTAGGTCATTGTTCTTTAATTAAAACCTTGTGATCATGTCCTATTTAGAATTAAAAGTTTAAAAGGTGATGAAAAACAAAAGTTTATGTGTCTTGCTTGTGTTTTAGATATTGATACAAGTGAATAGTGCATTATTAAACTGGAATGGGTTAAATTTTACTATATAGGGATGTAAAATTTAAGAAAAATATTTAAGTTTAATAGTCTTAATTTTTCTTCAAATTTTGCACTCCCTTATACTATTTTAGGCACTACCACTTGCTTTTTCAGGTACCATGGATCCAAAGAAGGCCGTACCATCAAGGCAGCAAGACGAATCCTCTAAGCGTAGTGGCTTGATAGAGGTGTACACATTTTCCCCATCCAGACTTTCGACCATACTCACATCTTGGTTGAACCTATTATTGAGATGAACTCGAGATAGTGTGTAGAAGTGTTAAAGATTATTTATGAGAGAGATAACTTTATGACTAGGACAGGCCAATCCAAGAGGGCTATTTTGGAAGAGACACATATTGAGTATCTGGTTTAGCTGGAGAACCATTTTTGTGGGATGTATTTGATCGATATTAGCTGGGGCGGATGACTAGACCCCAAGGTTCATATATCCAAGAATTGGTGCAGGAGTTCTATGTCTCCTACTATGCTATAGTATCTTTGACCACAACTATAAGTGTTAGGCATGTAGATCATCCCCAGTTAGAGAAGATGATGTTGAGAGGTGTCATGGTTGATATTTTAGCAGTGACCTTCCATTGAGCTCTCTTTTTCCCTGATTATACAAATTCAGTATCAACTATAGAGTGTGATTTTTGATTGATATTTATGAAAGATAGGTGTACTATGTGGGATGTTGAGCATAGGAGATGGAGGTTAGAGTTGGAGATATAGATCACCAATTATACTATGACATTGGTAAAGAGGCCCCCTATATTAAAGAAAAATGGTATATTAAGAAGGCAGTGCTGAATGTTGTCGCAAAATTTTGGTGTATGATGGTTTGTTATCGATTATGTTCAACTATGGCAGACAAATGGCTTACATGGGATGGTTTTGCATTAATTGTGCTTCTAATGGTTGGATATGATATAGACTTTGCATTCATAATCAGGTATGAGCTACATTAGCGAGCGTTTGGTTAGTTGACTGCACTACCCTTTCCTTGCATTATCTAGCAGTTGTGTAATGAGGATGGTGCCCCTGAGGTTCTAGGTGTTGATCAAAGAGTTGAGGTAATGGGTGTGGCCCAGAACAGTTTGATCAAGCATTCCAAAAACTCGGTTATTTCACAGATATCCCAGAGGCTTTTGATAGTGATTCTGGCCCAATATGAGGCCCATTATTTCCTACAGATCCTAGTGATATATAAGGTGTTGATGCGGATACAATGGTGGATTTTAAGATGGGTGAGATGAGATAGATACCCGAGATGAGCACCTAGAGGCAAGGGTACCCAACCACATCTACTTCAATCTCGACCTCTGCTTTTGATCCAGTTGGGGTATTTTCTAGGCCCCCTCACCCCACTGCCATGTCTATAGCTCCAGGATTCATTGTGGTACTTCGAGAATTCTTACAGGGCTTAGTAGAGAGATCAGATGAGATGATAGCCCAGTTGACTAAGGTAGAGTTTTTGATTACAATATTATATGAGTAGATCTGGCCTTAGGTTTGGATGATATTTGAGAGAGAAGAGACTTGGATTGGGGCTTTTGTGAGGGATGAGATAGTAGTGATGAGGGACGAGTTTGTAATACCTCATATTTCTTAAGCTTAACTAAACTCTCAATTCATGAGTTATCCAATATGAAATTTTTAAAAATACTTAGTATTTTTTAGTTCAGAGTCTGCCATTGTGTAGGAAATTCAATTAGCTTTCCAACGATATAAAATTCACCAAAATTCGATAACCGGGAGAAGAGTTATGGCCAATTTAGTGAAATAGTGTGCCAACTATTACTCCGGCACGTCGCAGAGCCACGACAAATTCCATTTGGTAATTTCCAGTGAAGCTCCACAATACCACTGTGTCACACCACCAGCAAAAATCCCAATTATCATTTTCCAGTGTTTTATCGTGATCCTGACGTGTTGCATTGATGTCCTAATTCCCAGTTGTGCCATAGGCCAAACTCTCAGATGTCAATTTCCAGTGACACAACACGATAGCATCGCGTTGCGCTAGGGGGTAATTTTGGAAATTTTCAATGGAAATCCAAAGTTTCGTCCAGGGTTAAATTGGTCCTTTCCCATAATTTTAATCCACCTTGGTATGATATTTATGCCCTAAAAACATTTTGAACTCATTGTTTAATAGTTTTCCCTAAATAAAAAAAGGCATTCTCTCTCAAGAAAATGCATTCTCTCTTAAGAAAACAAACCCTAGCTTCAAGAAATCAAGAACAAGCCTAAGAGTTCCTTCAAGTCTCTTCTAGAATTGACAATACAAGGTATGTTAGGTGTTTATCTATGGGTTCTTTTCACCCATAGAGTCCACGAATCTGTTTTCAAACTACAAGATTGCTGAATTATGAACTTCCATACTTGAATTGAATTGAATTGAATTCATGTTCATGTTATTGTTAGGTTTTAGTTCATCATTAAATTACAAGCTTTTATGAAATTAATCATTTTATATGATGAATTACATGATCTTCATGATAAACCCTTCAATTTGCAAGTTGATTTATGTAACTATTATAACCATATGTGTTGATTATTGTATGATCTAAGCATGCTCCCCATGTGTTTGATAAAATGCCTATGTGAATAAAATAGTGCCATTATAACATGATAGCATGTATTCTCCATTCATATATGAGTAAATGTATTACAAGTGTTTGCTAAAATGTCTTAATGAGTGGAGTGTGATCAAGTAACCATTACTATGTTTTCAAGATTATGTTATGCTTGACTTTTCATGCTTTTGAGTCCTGGGGATATTTAATACCTGATAATTTAGCTGTATACCGAGAGCTAGTGTCAGTTATAAAATAGTATCAGTCATGTCACGATAATTAGTACTCTTAGTCAGTTACAAAACTTAGTAGAACTCAGTCAGTTACAAAACTCAGGAAAACTCTATAAACTCAGTCTCAGTCTAGTCCTGTTCAGAATACTCAGTTTGGTGTCTTTCAGTTGGGAGTAGGATTTAGCACCGAGTGAACTACAGGATGGGGGCTCACCTACCAATAGAGGGTGTGACCTTTAGAAGCAATCCTGGAATTCCAAAACTATGTAGCCAGCATAAATTGAGACATCAACCTGCCAGTTGAGGGTTGGTGAGGTGTTTTAACTTGTTAGATAAGGGTTCCCCCATTCTTGTTAGAGTACCTGCCAGATGATGGTAACTCTTAGCTTGCCTTTATTCATGGCACAGTACTGACACCCTTCCAATTTTGGTTACAGATTGGACCCCAACTCAGTTATCTTATATTATTTAGGGCATGTTGGTTAGATGATTACCTCCCACAGTTTTAGTTTTAGTCTTCAGAAAAGAGCTTAGTTCAGTTCTAGAGAATCAAGACTTTCAGATAGAGTCAATTTGTATTAGTAACTCAGTTATCAGAAATCTTAGATTATCAGTTACTCTGTAGTAGAAATATGTACATATCTTTAAAAAAGCTCAGTTATAATATATATATGCACAGTATTGCATGCTCAGTATTTATAGTAGTTCAGATTATCCCCGTACTCTCATGTTCAGTTTCTCTATATTTTTCAGCCAGTTATTGTTTATGCATATAAACCCTTACATTCCGCCTTGCCTCATCTAGCATACCAGTACATTTCATGTACTGACGCATACTCTTTCTTTGTGCTATGATGTCTCGTATCATAGGTTCGGACACTCATGTTCTTGATCGCGCATAGATAGATCCAGATCCAGTCACCAATAGATTTAGTTGTGAGTCATCATCTATCGAGGATATTCTTTCATTTGATTATTTCAGTAGACTCAGTATTTCAGTAGATAGAGTTAGTTGGGGGGTTGTCCAATTAAATCCACTTTCAGATAGTTCTAGATTAGAGGCTTTACAGACTAGTTTTCAGACAGTGTTCAGTTTTACAAATTATTATTTTAGTTGATACACATTATCAGTTTTTACAAATTTTGAATCTTATGGCATTTCAGCCTATTTTTCTATATTTATTATATAATCATGTTTTAGTGCTCACGAAAGATATCAGTCATGGGTTAGCTTATGATAATTCAGGGTCGTAAGCACCATTTAGTGTCCTGGGTATAGACTCGGGGCATTACAAACTTGGTATCAGAGACTAAGGTACAACAGTATCCTAGGAAGTCTGAAAATCGTATCTAGTAGAGTCTTGTGCATGGGTGTGTAGCGCTCCACACTTATGGACAGGAGGCTATGAGATATTTTAGGAAAATTTTCACTTTTTCAGTATTCATGTCGTGTAAGTAAGCATGAGTTCTAGTTAAACTCTCAGTTTAATATATTTCTTCCTTTTATTTACAGAACGTGCCTCCAAAAGGACTAGCGAAAGAAGAATCAGAAATCAGTCAGCACCTCAGCCCGTTCAGGCAGATCCCCTGGACGAGCATGTCTCCCATGCAGAGTTCAGAGATGCATTTACCAATCTATCCAATTCCGTAGCAGCTTAGAATGAATGATCAGCTGCTATTTCGGCCAATCCAGTGTCTAATACTGCTGCAGCTAGGATTTGGGACTTCACCCAAATGAATCCTCCCCTATTCTCAGGATCTAAGTCTGAAGAGGATCCACAACAGTTCCTTGATCAGGTCCAAAAAGTCACAAACATCATGGAAATGACTTCCAGTGAGAGTGCTAAGCTAGCTTTCTATTATTTATAAGATGTAACTCATACGTGGTTTAAGTAGTGGATGGTAGACAGGGGAATAGATGTAGAGCCCTTAGAGTAGGAAGAGTTTTCTATTGCCTTCCTAGATAGATTCTTTTCCTTAGAGCTGAGAGAAGCTAAGGTGTTAGAGTTCATCAACTTCAGGCAGGCAGTATGAGCGTGAAAGGGTATTCCCTTAAGTTTACTCAGTTAGCTAGGTATGCTCCATATTTAGTGACAGACAGTAGATCTAGAATGAGCAAGTTCATATCTAGGGTGTCAGATAGTATGGTTACAAAGTGAGAACAACAATGTTGATTAAGGAGATGGATAAATCCAGGCTCATGGTCCATACTCAGCAGAGAGAAGAGGCTAAGATCAGAGAGAGAGAGATAGAACAAGAGAGCTAGAATAGGTAGCTTCAATTTTAATCAGCCTAAGTCAGAGGGTGGTAACCGTTCCTAGTTTCGCCCAATATCTTCAGTTCCAGATCTGTCCTCTGCATGTGCTCCAGTTACTAAGTTCAGAAATGGTAATAAAGATAGAGCACCAGGATCTAAATCTCAGGGCAGTGTCAGGAGCACTTGAATAAATCCTTTGTGTCAGTAACGTGGCAAAAACCACCAAGGTGTCTCCAGAGCTGGCAGTGATATTTTTTTTGGGTGTGGCAAGCCAGGCCACAGAGTTAGGGATTGCTCCCAGTCAGGTTCTCAGGGTCAGTATAATCGCCCTTTATCTCAGTCTGATCGCTAGAATCAGCAGGGTATGCTTCCAGTGGCCCCAGTGGGAAATGCCTAAACAGGATCTATGCACTTCAGTCTAGACAAGATCAGGAAATTCTCCTGACGTGGTCACTGGTACATTACAGATCTTTCATTTACATATTTATTCCTTATTTGATCTAGGAGCTTCTCTCTCTTTCGTAACTCCTTACATAGCAATCGACTTTAAAGTCAAACTAGAAGTCTTAATAGAACTATTCTTAGTCTCTACCCCAGTGGGTTAGTCTATCATAGTCCGATGGGTATATAGAAAGTGTTCGATTATGATATCTTGAAAAGTCTCTTAAGCAGACTTAGTAGAATTAGAGATGATGGATTTTGAGGTCATTCTCGGCATGGATTGGCTCCATTCATGCTATGCCTCAGTTGATTATAGAAGCAGAATTGTTTATTTCCAATTTCCAAATAAACCAATCCTTGAATGGAGGTATAGTACTACAACGCTTAAAGGTCAGTTAATTTTATACCTTAGAGAAAGAAAATAATATCCAAGGGGTGTATATATCATCTTGTGAGAGTCAAGGGCTTTAATGCAGAAACTCCCAGTCTTGAGTCAGTTCCAGTAGTAAATGAATTCTCAGATGTATTTCTCGAAGATCTTCTCAGAGTTCATCCTAAAAGGGAAATAGACTTTGGAATAGACCTTCTTCCAGATACTTAGCCTATATTTATTTTTCCATGCAGAATGGCTCCAATAGAACTCAGAGAGTTAAAAAATAGTTAAAAGATATCCTACATAAAGGATTCATCAGGCCTAGTATTTCCTCATAGGGCGCACCAGTCTATTCGTGAGTAAGAAAAATGGTTCTCTCAGAATATGTATAGACTACCGTCAGTTGAACAAATTCACAGTCAAGAACAAATACCCACTTCCTAAAATCGATGACTTTTTTGACCAACTTCAGTGTTCTAGTTACTTTTCTATGATAGACCTCAGATTAAGCTATTATCAGCTCAGGGTCAGAGAATGTGACATTCCAAAAATAGCTTTTCGAACACTGTATGGTCACTTTGAGTTTCTAGTCATGTCCTTTGGTCTTACTAATGCCCTAGCAACTTTCATGGACTTAATGAATTGCGTGTTCAAACAGTACTTAGAAAGGTTCGTTATAGTCTTCAGTGATGTCATTCTTGTCTATTTCTGTATCAAGAATGATCATACAGACCACCTTAGAATCATACTTCAGACTCTCAAAACTCATTAGTTGTTCGCCAAATTTAGTAAGTGAGAATTTTGGATAAGGTCAGTAGCATTCCTTGATCATATTATTTCCAATAATGGAATTAGAGTTGATCCTCAAAAGACCAAAGCAGTGAGAAATTGGCCTAGACCCATCTCTCTATCAGATATCAAGAGTTTCTTGGGTTTAGCTGGCTATTACCGTTAGTTTTTTGAAGGAATCTCGTCTATTGTATCCTTTATATCCAAATTGACACAAAAGAAAGTCCAGTTTCAGTGGTCAGATTCCTGCGAGAAGAGTTTTCAGGAGCTGAAGACTCAACTCACCTCAGCCATAATTTTGACACAACCAGTTAGTTCAAATGGTTTTTTTGTGTACTGTGATGCATCTAGAGTAGGTTTAGGTTATGTCTTTGTGCAGAGAGGTAAGGTCATAGCCTACGCCTTCAGACAGCTTAAACCCCATGAGAAGAATTATCCAACTCATGAGCTTGAGCTAACAATTGTAGTGTTTCCCTTAAAAATTTGGAGGCACTATTTTTATGGGGTAGATGTGCTCACAGATCACAAGAGCTTGTAGTATGTATTTTCTTAAGAAGATTTAAATTTGCATCAGAGAAGGTGGTTAGAGTTATTGAAAAATTATGACATGAGTGTTATTCATCATTTGGGCAAGACCAATGTAGTGGTTGATGCTCTCAGTAGACTATCTATGGGTAGTGTTACTCATGTTGAGGATGATAACAAGAAGTTAGTTCAAGAAGTTCATCAGCTTGCCCGAATAGGTGTCCGCTTAGTTAATTCAGCAGAAGGTAGTGTATGGGTGTAGAATAGTTCTGAATCCTCTCTAGTTTCTGAGGTAAAGGAAAAATAGGATAGAGATCCCAGTCCTGTTAAGCTAAAAGAGTCCATCAGAGATCAGAAAGTAGAGGTTTTTTTTCCAAGGAAGAGATGGTGTTTTACATTTCTAGGGTCGGCTATGTATGCCAGGTGTAGATGACTTGAGGCAACAAATTCTTGCAGAAGCGTATGGTGCAAGTTAGTCTATTCATCCAGGGGCCACTAAGATGTATCGTGATTTGCGGGAGATCTATTGGTGGAGTGGGATGAAGAGGGATATTAAAGAATTTGTAGCTAAATGCTCTACATATCAGTAAGTTAAAATTGAGCACCAAATACGTAGTGGGTCCATGCAGGAGTTCATTATTCCCACATGGAAGTGGGAAGAAGTGAACGTGGACTTTATGATGGGGTTGCCTTGTACTCGTCATTAGCATGATTCTATTTGGGTTATCATAGACAGAATGACCAAATCAGCTTATTTTTTGCTAGTTCATACTTCCTATTCAGTCGAGGACGATGCCAAACTCTATATTAGAGAGTTGGTCAGGTTACACGAAGTTCTAGTATCCATTATCTCAGATAGAGATACCTAATTTACCTCTCATTTCTGGAAAGCATTCCAAAAGGGTCTTGGTACCCAAGTTCACCTCAGTTCAACCTTCCACCCTCAGATAGATGGTCAAGCAGAAAGGACCATTCAGACGCTAGATGTTACGCTAAGAGCATGCATTGTCAATTTTAAGGGTAGTTGGGACGACCACTTGCCTTTGATCAAATTTGCATAAATAATAGCTATTACTCGAGTATTCAGATGGCTCTATTTGAGACTCTCTATGGTAGGAGATATAGATCTCCAATTGGTTGGTTTGAGGTGGGTGAGGCTATATTAGTAGGGCCTAACTTAGTGTTTGATGCCTTAGAGAAGGTTCAACTAATCAGAGAAAGGCTTAGGGCTGCCCAGAGCCGACAGAAATCTTAGGCAGATGTGAGGAGAAAAGATCTCGAGTTTGAGATCGGTGATTTTATGTTCTTAAAAATCTCTCCCATGAAAGGAGTAAAGAGGTTTAACAAGAAGGGAAAACTCAGTCCCCGATATGTCGGTCCTTAAAGAATTCTCAGCCATTTCGAAAAGATAACTTATGAGCTTGAGTTGCCTTCAGATCTACCATCAGTGCATTCAGTATTCCATGTCTCCTTGCTAATGCAATGCATCAGTGACCCAGTAGTCATAGTCCCCTTAGAGGATGTAAATATTCAAAATGATCTCTCTTTCAAAGAGGTTCCGGTCCATATCCTTGATCATCAGATTCGTAGACTGAGGAATAAAAAAGTTCCCTTAGTCAAAGTTCTTTGGTGGAATCAGTCCATAGAGGGAGCAACTCTGGAAGCAGAAGCAGATATGCAGACCAAGTACCCTTACTTCTTCTTCGCAACCTCAGATCTAGCTTAAGGTAACAGTCTTCCTTAGCTTTACTCAGTTTCATTTTCAGCAATAATTATAACTTGGTATCCATTACCATTGCATATTCAGTCATGCATTTATGAATCAGTTCAGTCATGTACTCATGCATCAGATATGCATGTTCAGTATAAAAACCTAGCTTATCAGTAGCTTTAGTTATGTATTCCATGTATCAGATATGCATGCTCAGTATAAGAACTCAGTTTGTCAGTAGTTTAGTTATGTAGTCATGCATCAGATATGCGTGTTCCATGTGTAAACTTAGTATATTAGTGTTTCTCATCTTAATCAGTCTCATTTGAGGACGAATGTTCCCAAGGGCGAGATATTGTAATACCCCATATTTTTGAAGCTTAACTTAACTATGAGTTCATGAGTTATCCAATATAAATTTTTTAAAAATAATCAGTATTTTTTAGTTTAGAGCCTGCCATTGCGTAGGAAATTCAATTAGCTTTCCAACAATATAATATTCGCCCAAATCTGATAATCGGGCGAAGAGTTATGGCTAATTTAGTGAAACAGCATGCCAACTAGCACTCTGGCGCATCCGTAGCCAGGCCAAATAGCATTTGGCAATTTCCAGTGAAGCTCCGCAATACCACTGCATCATGCCACCATCCAAAATCCCAATGGTCATTTTCCAGTGTTTCATCATGATCCTGACGCATCGCGTTGATGTCCCAATTCCAAGTTGTCAGTTTCTAGTGAGGGACCATGATTGTGCCTCATCGTGCCACAGGCTAAATTCTCAGATGTCAATTTCCAATGACACGGTGCAATAGCACCGCATCACGCCAGGGGGTAATTTTGGAAATTTTTGATGAAAATCCAAAGTTTTGTGCAGGGTTAAATTAGTCCTTTCCCATAATTTTAATCCTCCCAGGTGTGATATTTAATCCCTAAAAACATTTTGAACTCATTTTTTAATAGTTTTCCCCAAATAAAAAAGGCATTCTCTCTTAAGAAAATAAACCCTAGCTTCAAGAAATCAAGAACAAGCCTAAGAATTCCTTCAAGAGTCTTCAAAAATTGACAATCCAAGGTATGTTAGGTGTTCATCTATGGGTTCCTTTCACCCATAGAGTCCACGAATCTATTTTCAAACTACAAGATTGCTGAATTATGAACTTCTATGCTTGAATTGAATTGAATTCATGTTCATGTTATTGTTGGGTTTCATGATTGAATTACAAGCTTTTATTAAATTAATCATTTTATGTATTGAATTACATGATCTTGTTGATAAATCATTCAATTTTCAAGTTGATTTATGTAGCCATTATAACTATATATATTGATTATGTATGATCTAAGCATGCTCCCCATGTGTTTGATAAGATGCCTATGTGAATAAAATAATTCCATTATAACATGATAGCATGTATTCTCCATTCATGTATGAGTAAATGCATTTCAAATTTTTGCAAAAATGTCTCAACGAGTGGATTGTGATCAAGTAGCCATTACTATGTTTACAATATTATGTTATGCTTTACTTTTCATGCTATCGAGTCCTTGGGGTATTTAATACTCGACAATTTAGCTGTTTACCTAGAGCCAGTGTCAGTTACAGAATAGTATCAGTTATGTCATGATTAGTAGTACTCTTAGTTAGTTACAAAACTCAGTAGAACTCAGTTAGTTACAGAACTCAGGAAAACTTAGTAAACTCAGTCTTAGTCCAGTCCGATTCAGAATACTATATTCATTGTCATTCAGTTAGGAGTAGGGTTTAGTACCGAGTAAACCCAAGGATGGGGGCTCATCTGTCAGTAGAGGGTATAACCCTTAGAAGATATCCTGAAATTCTAGAACTCCATAGACAACGCAGATTGAGATATCAACCTGCCAGTTGAGGGTTGATGAGGTGTTTTAACATTCCAGATGAGGGTTTCACTATTCTCGTTAGAGTACCTTCCAGATGAGGGTTAGTCTCAGCTTCTCTTTACCCGTGGTATGGTACTGAAACCCTTCCAAATTGGGGTTACAGATTGGACCCCAACTCAGTTATCTTATCTTATTTGGGGCATGTCAATTAGATGATTAACTCCCACAGTTTTAGTTCCAGTCTGCAAAATAGAACTTAGTTCAGTTCTACAGAATTAAGACTGTCAGATACAGTCAATCAGTATCTGTAACTCAGTTATTAAAAATCTCAGATTATCAGTTACTCTATATCAGAACTCAGTACTTAGCTTCAGAAAAGCTCAGTTATGATATATATATATATGCACAGTATTGCATGTTTAGTGTTTATAGTAGTTTAGATTATCTATGTACTCTCATATTAAGTTTCTCTATATCATTCAGTCAGTTATTATTTATGCACATGAACCCTTGCATTCAACCTTACCTCATCTAGCGTACCAGTAAATTCCACGTACTAATACATACTCTTTCTTTGCGCTATGATGTCTCATATCATAGGTTAGGATACCGAGGTTCCTGACTGTGTATAGATTGATCAAAATTAAGCCAGCAGTAGATTTAGTAGTGAGTCCTCATCTATCGAGGATATTCTTTTATTTTATTATTTCAGCAGACTCAGTATTTCAGTAGATGGAGTTAGTTGGGTGATTGTCCAATCAACTGCACTTTTAGATAGTTTTAGATTAGAGGCTTTTCAGACTAGTTTTCTGATAGTGATCAGTTTTATAGATTGTTATTTTGGTTGATATATGTTATCAGTATTTATAGATTTTGTACCTTATGGCATTTCACCCTATTTTCCCATATTTATTACAGTATCATGTTTCAGTGCTCACAGAAGATATCAGTCATAGATTAGTTTATCGTCCTTCAGGATCAGAAGCAACGTGTAGCATCTGGGGTACAGAGTCAGGGTGTTACAGAGTTGTATGGTTGTATTGAAGCTTTTAAGAGAAGATTACAAGCACGGTTTACTAATATTGATGCAGCTAAATTAGTAGGGTTAGGGAGGAGATGGCTATATTTCATATCGTGGTACACTCTCTTAATAAGCATTATATTTCAACTATTTCTCTTGAGATCCCCTCATTTTTCCAGCCAAAGCCACCACATAAACCTAGGTAATTAGATTTGTTTGCTGAGGAGAAGATGGTCCCCAGAGTTGGGACCAAGAGAGTTTGAGTGGAGGATCTTCTGGATCCCTATATGCCATATAATCAGGCCCTAAAAAATGCCATCCATGAGTCGATGGAGTCTGCAGTTGTTGATAGGAAGAGGCATGTTGATCTATATATGGGTGCATCTTCTAGTAGTGCATTTCCACCACCTTCACTACTGCCTCCACTAGTTGAGATACCTCTTTATGGTGACGATCATGATACTGATGCTTAGTATGTCCTCATTCCCTTGCTTTATGTTATTTACACACACTGGGGATAGTGCATTATCTATTATTTGGGGTGGGGTATACCATAATCCCCACACATTTTTGTTGATGTGCTTCTTTTCCTGTCAGCTATGTTATGATTATTGAACTGACATGTATAGGGTAATTTTGTGTCATATTGTGTTTTCTTTCCTATTGTGTTGTATTTTTATAGAATTAGGAGATTTTTGAGTTTCTAGGGTAGTTGATATACTTTGGTTTTAATTTTTTAGTAAATTAATACCCTTCTAAAGGAATTGTTTTGAACTTTGTGATATGTATATATGTTTGACCCTTGTGAATATCATTATGGTATTAGAATTAGGGATATAATAATATTAGCTAACAATTGCATAAAACAGATAGATAGTAGTTTGTGATGCAACCCTGTGCTATGTGTGTGAGAGATACTACTTTTTTCCTTTTGTGTATTGAATCCAGAACTTGCTCGGTTATTCTTTTCTAAGTTGTAGGATAGTCTGTTTGAAAAGGATCATAGGCCGTCTTGAAAAAAGTCCAATTTTAGCCTAAACGACCTTCCAAATAAGAATTTCATTGGTCCCTCTTTTGAGCCTAATATCCTATTTTTCCTATTTCATCTTATACCTTCCCATTCGTGTTACAGTGAACCTGTTTTGGCCTTGGTCATCCTTGGACATTGTGCATCTTAACTCAAGCTAATTACCTAAGTTGAGGGTGGCTATCATAGGGGTGTATAAGGTGAAGTGGGTACGAAGAAGTGTAAATAAGAGAAAACAATATAGGGTTCGGTGTGGTAGAAAAAGGAAAAGAAAATTTGAAAAATAAAGAAAAAAAGAAAAAGAAGAATAAAAAATACCATACCCAACCAGAAAAAGAATAAAAAATAAGGGAGAAATAATGGTGAAATAAAAGAAATTGGTTAAGTAATGGACCCCCATGGGCCATAGGTAGTACCTATACCTCGTAGGTATCAGAAAATATGAAGTTTAGAGAGTTCTAGGGAATTTTAGTTAATGGTCACCTGGGATGGGACCACCTATGCCCCGTAAGTGCCACCTACGCCCTATAGGTGGCCCCATAAATGGTCACCGACTTTGATTTTCCTCTTTGATTTAGGAATGGTTTCCTACTATTCTATAAATAACCTTTTGATGTTTTTTAGTTACTTTACACACTCTTACTACATACAAATATATATTTGATTCTGAGAATCAATTTTGATCTTGGGATTCTTGTGTTCTTAATTTTTGTTGATTATTCAATTCAAGACTTTGGATTTTATTCATTAATTATTGTGAGATTGATTTCATGCCTTCCATTATGAATTCCATTGATTTTTGTAACAACAATGAGAGGCTAATTACCTTAGCTGGGATTGTGGTAACCCTTGCAGATTAACGAAGTAGGGGAACTTTCGATCCTTCTAGATTATTTTTGTTGAATGTATTATGGTTTTCTTCATGCTTGTCTTTTTCTTAATGGTTGAAATGTTAGGATACCAGCTGTATTTACTATGAACCTGAGAGGGAGGTAGAGATTGGGAAAAAGGCGATCATAACATTGATTTAAAGTTAATTGTCAAAATAAGCTAATCATCACTATCTACATAAGGTAATTATCTTTATCTAATCAACTTGAGATTGAGAGAAGATAGTTGAAATTGGGGTCCAAGGCAAGGTTTAGTATTTCAATATACTACAAATGAGAGGAGATGAGTGATATGCATCAATGTGTGTCGAGAGGTTGTTGGTGATACATAACTTTCCAAACTCTACATGCACAACAGTTTGATAGTTGGATTAAGCACAAAAAACCTACAAAATTAGAAGCTAGGGTGGACACAAGCCTAGTGCTCATTTATGATTGATTACAAACAAAGCATTCCATAGTTTATTACTTTTAATAGTTTACAACTACAATACCCCATTTACTTTCCTGTACTACCCATTGATTTCAACAATATTGAGAAATAGTTCATGTAATCCCTATGGGTTTGATTCCAACCTAAGTTGGGTTACTATATTTAGCATCGACTGCTTTAACTTTAATTTCAGGCATAACTTTGGGCAATATCACTGTTCTTAAAAATGGAATTTAGAGAGACCAGTTATGAAAGACTTCAGGTTGATTTCAATTATTTTGTTGTTGAAAAATTGCACAGTCCATCATGAATGAGTTGCATAGGAATTTGGTGACATATAAAGGCAACTTGTTTTTGTATGGAGACTTTTGTAATGCTTTATGATTTTCTCCATGGGTTGATGATGAGAATATGAGTACTTGGATGGTGATCAAGTTATGGCCCTAGAAAATTTATGTAGAATTGATATCAACTTCTAACTTAGTTGTTTCAACTTGAGGAGACAATAATATTCGACTCGATATTTATCATATCGACCTAGGGTTAGTTTGATTCCATTACAAAATGTGTAAAGTAATCTTAAAAGTTATAGAAAGTTCTTTTGAGATAGAGAGGGACATGAATTAGTATTATGGAGAGTGACAATGTTCTCAGAAGAGAAATATTTATTGATAAAATGTGCAAGCATGATGTCATTGAGTTGTTCTATTGATTAATCTAGTTAAGTTACAAAGGTATTAAGTTGTATATAATGTGAAATAATGTGTCGAGGAGAATTATTCTAGGGCCCAATATTGATGATGGTAATATAGATAGGATAGATGACTTGAGTAAATATGAGAATTATATTATGTCAAAAGAGGTAGAGGATAATGATATGCTTAAATGTGATGGTTATAGGTATTGATGTTAGAACCCAAGTTGAGGTATTTGAATAAGTGGTGGTATTTTAATAATTAATTAGTAAAAAAGGCTCTAATAGTGACTTGTATACTTAAGTATTAAATTATAACAACCCGCATTTTTGAGCTAGAATTCAAATTGATGTTCCTATGTGTATCAACTCAAAACCAATGATTTGCATGTTAATAAAGTGTCATGATCATTATCCTAGTGTGTGAAGTTCTATCAAAGTTATAAATGTTCATAGGAAACACTTAGAGAAAAGTTGAGTTGAGAGCTCTTAATTCGACCAACTTTTGGTATTCGATCCTACAAGGGTCAAAGTTGAACGTGTATAAATTTTTAAATATGTGAAATTTTTCAGCTCAGGAACCATCAAATTATAGATAATTTGGTTTTCTTTCTAACACATCTGATTTTGCCTTAATCTGACACCCGAGCAAAATGTTATGGGCATTTTTGTGAGGAACCATTGACTGTCCACGATTGCAACGTGATATGGACCTTAGGATCTACGTTAGCCACCATGATGTGGAGTATATATTTCATTCATTCATAAGTAAAAGACAAAGGGGAGTTTTGGTCATTCCCCTTTGCCCCCAAGCACCCAAGTGATAGATTAAAGACCCAAAAATGGCATTTTTGCACACTTTTCTTCAGTTAACATGTAAAAACCCTCCCCAATTCCCTAGAACAAATATAATTCAAGTTTCTTCACCAAAGAATTCAATCATTCAAGCTTCAATTTAAAGTTTTTCTTCAAGGATTTAAGTAATTGAGGTATGTGAGGTATTGGTTAATAGGTTTTTCTCACCCACTGAGTCCAAAAAGCCTTTTTTTGGTTCAAGTATGAATTGTACTCAAATTTATGATCAAGTTCAATGTAAATCATGAAATTCATCCATGTTTCCTTATTAGTTGTACATTCAAGCCATTCTAATAGTTTTATCCCATGTTATTATGCTCCTATTTGCTTGAAATTCCAAGAAACCATGTCATGTTTAGTCAATATCATGTCAAATTCTCAAATTCATGCTTTAAACTGTATAAACCTGATATCTTCCCAAGGCTAACTCATCCCATGTTCAAATTCATGTAATTTATCAGGTTATTGAAATGTCTTATGTTTTGGGCCTTGAATTATAACATTATTTCACTATTTTAAGCATTGTTATTGAATTTTAAAATCATTCACTACTGCCAGGTTATGAATACCCGATACTTACTTATGTTTCAGAATTTTCAAGTAATGAGCCAGTCAACTCATGATTTTATTTTTGTACTCAGTTTTTATGATCATGTTGAGCAATTTTAGTTTACATGTTTTTTATTACTACTTACTCTGCATGCACTGTTGTTTCCAAAATACCATAACCAAACTTATCAGTTAATAGTGCATGCACCAACGTGTGTTTCCATGTCTTTTAATTGGGAGTAGGATTTAGCACCAAGAGGAAAATTTAGGTTCAGCGCATCCTATATGCTAGAAACTACGTGCCTCCGTAGGTTTAGGGGCCTTGCTTAGAGTGTTTCCTCTTGCCTAATATAGGCTTAGTTTAGTGATCACTCTAGTTCATGTTCTACTCTGATGGTAAGGATAAAATATCCCACCTCAATGTGGGTCAAACATTGGGCTCCACGATCGCTCATATGATTTATGTTGGATAAATGATAGCTACCACATTTTTAGTTAGTATTTAGTCTATACCATTTTAGATTTTCTTGATCATGTAATCAGATTTTTAGTTATTCAGTTATTCATAACATTTTAGTGCATGTTTTACTTGGTCTTGCATTTCTCTTACATGTTCATGTTTTCATGCTCAGTATTCATATATGATCCTTAGTTCAATTTTACAGCATGTTCAAGTTTACATGGGATTTACATATAGTATCCATCTTTCTACTACTTTCACGTTTCCAGAATTATTTTTGGCTCATGATTTATATATCTCACTAATACTGATAGTTTTCATGTAGACCCATGTTTTAAATAGATGTTTCAGCAAATAACTTATATCCTTAATTTTAAAGCAAGTTATAAATACTTCCATGATTATGGAATGTCTCCATATACTCAGTACATTCCAATGTACTGGCCACGTATATGAGTTTGTGGCTATATTCTTTCATAATGTAGGCACCAGATGTAGCTCATACACTAGGGTCAGGAAATTCTCAGCTTTCAGCTAGTAGGTGATGAGTTCTCTTATTTAGGGAACTTTAGTCAGTTGTAGTTCATGTATTGTATTGTTATTATTCTTATGTATTGATTTATGGTAGTTGAAGGCATGTCCCATCCAACTAGAGTCGGTATAGTAGATGCTTCATTGATAGTCAAGAGTCATGATATGTAATTCAAGCTCTTTCTTCATTTTTATCATGTTGTAAACTATATCAGTATTACATTCATTCAGATTTTCTTGTAATTATGCTTCCGCTCAGAAAATTTAGTTTTATTTACATTTAAATCAGTTGCTCAAGTAGTATGCAAGTTCATCGGTTAGCTTGGGATTAGTTTTGGTTCTAAGCACCATGTTATGACTAAAGGGTAGTCTTGGGTCATGAAAAACTTGGTATTAGAGCATAAGGTTCAAGTGTCCTAGGGTGTCTAAGAAGTTGTTTCTAGAAGATTCTTGCAAAATGGTACAAAGACGTCAGTAATTTTCTTCAAGAGGCTATAGGGCATTTAGGAAATGTTTCCCTTCTTTCATATATCATCAAATCATTCTGTAGAGATCTTCTCTAAGAAACTTATACATATTCTCATTATGCTCCATTCTTGCAAACACTACCTTATTTTTAAGGTAATAGTAATAGTCAGGCTTATATTTCTACCAATTGAGTTATCTCAGATAGTCCCCACAAACAGTTATGATATTTCTTGAAGGATTGAAAGGATCCCATCAGTGCCCTTAATTTCCAAACTTTGAGCGTGTTCATTCTTATTGATGAAAATCGTGCACTAAGACAAAGTCCCTCAGATTCCTTCTTAGAATCCTATGGCAATATGTGACCTAGAGTTAGAAGCAAAAATCCAGAAGTTTAGCAACAGTATAGTGGGGATAGTGTTTATCTAGATTTAATAGATTTTGTATCCATGGATATAGTTTTGTGAAAGGTGAGCTAGTATGCTTGTAACAGTGTATGCAAGAATTTAAGTTTATTGATTTAAAATTAATATGATGGTATAGGTGTGCTTAGATAGTACCTTTGAGTAGCTTAGATAGTATTCAATGGTCTTACACCTATGTTATAGGTTATAGGTTGATGATGTTGGGTATGTTGGTATAATGGTAATTCTCATGGTTTAGGTAAGATGTAAGTTTAGAGATGTAAGTTTAGAGATGTGATATTAGTAAGCTAAGAAGGAAAGGGGGCAGATTATGTGTTTAGTGAGGCAAGTATTCTATCAAGAAGGGTGTAAGTATGTGATGATTGTTCAAGTTAAGGAAAGTTAAGGATAGTAAATATTAAGGGATTGTTCAAGAATGAAGTTAGTATAGTTCCTTAAAAGATTGGGGATATCCATGTTAAGTGTTATAATCTAAGTCTAAACCTAGATGATTGAGTTAATAGAAAAAAGAGTCAAAATTCTAGATGGTGTGAACTCAGGGTATGGTGATACTGAAGATTGTAAGTTAGTAAGTGTTCAAGTAATTATATGATGACTATTAGGGATACAGAAAGTTAAGAGTTGTGTCTCAGAAGGAAGTACTAGTAGCAAGTTGTACACTTTAAGGTGTAGTCTTTCAAGGGGTGTTTATTATTGATGTGTACTATTATATCTCGGAGTCTAGAGTATAGTGGTTACAGTTCAGTTCAGAGTTTATTTAAAAGGGTTTCACAGACTTAGAATAATGGCTTAAATCTAAGACGAAGATGATAGAACAAGAAACCCAATAAGGCTATTAGATTCTAGTAGTGATGCCATTGTATTGTAGAACACTAGTAGGGGATGATGATGCACGACCCATTCTTATCTCAGTTCAAATTTTTGTACTCCAGTCATTATGATATCTACTCAATCCTTATAAGTAGCTCTATGATCATAGCTCATCTTCATGCACTTTCTATAGAATCATATATGCTCCCCGTTCCTTGTATTAGGAGTTCTAGTTCACTCAAAGATACAAATCATATACCTTGAATTTATGAAGTCCAAACTCAGGTCATGCATTTCATGACTCGTGTACTCATGCATTACAGTATGCTCAGTTCCCATAACTCATAATGCACTCTTAATGATCGGTAAAATTTAGATTATAACATGTATGTCCTCAGTTTTGATCTCTTTAATGAATCCATTGTTGTTGATACTCTATTCCTCAAGCCTCAGTTAAGTTTCAAAGTTATTTATAGTATCCTTTCGTGCTTTAGGTCCTCATTTTCTAACCTTTCAGTGACCTCTCCTTATGTAAAGATAATGGTGATGAAAATGATGAACAATGGTTTAGAAGAGAGAGGGTAAATATTTTGTATTATGAAAAGATTATTGTATGCTTGTTTTATCTAAGGGTATAATGTTGAAGGATAATTGAGGTAGAGCTTCCGATATACGTCATGGTTAGTTGAGAATTATATGTGTGTTTTATTAGGGATAGTGCGTGGGAGTTGTTGTTGACAAAAGATATTTGAGAATGTTGTAAAAGTTCCTAGTTGGTTTTTTTGACAAGAAGTTTATATGTGGTTATAATGATTGTCTTGAATGTCATGTTGGTATATAAGTGGACGGGTGCGTTGTTCGCTAGTGAATTCTTGGTAAGAGGTTGAATTTAGTTGTTGAAGTTGTAAGAAGAATTATTCTTGAGATGAGAGTTGTGAAACGTGCATGGGGAATCAAATTCATGGGTTAGACTAGTATTACAGTGTTATGTGATGCACTTTGTAATTTCGAGTAGGCTTGAACATGGTGAGAGAATTTAGTTCATCTCAGACTTTAGTTGATGGAGTTATGAATGCCCATGTGAGAATTATAAGTTGAATCAAATGAGCATGGAATTTAAAGGTGAAAGTATAGTCGAGGGAGTATTTGAGAAGTATGGCTAAGCTTGAAGGTTAGCAGTTGCATTGCCTAAGGAATAGTAACCCTATTCTAGCTTATGATTCATAGACCTATTCTATGTTACATAGTTGTATCCATGTTGTGGTTCCTTTTTAGATATCTTACTGAAATGTCCCGAAACTCAGCCATGCCGTAATGGTTATCCCAAGTCTAACTAGTACCAGGGACTACCTCCATTACCCGACCCAACCTCCAAACATGTACCCTCAGTTGGATGAATTCCGAACACATAACAAGATAGTGTTATGTACAATTCTAGACTCTGGGATAAGTTCATAACCATGACCAGCCTAAACAATTCCAACTATCGAATACCCAACCAATAACCATACAAACACCAAAACAATAACAAAGTAGGAGCCATAACATAATAAAATGAAACAATCATAAATACAGTCAAACAGTATCAGCCCCAATACCAATTACAGTACAAAGGCTGAGACCAATATTGACGCCGCCCATACTAATACATAGTAATCCCACAAAGCCTCTAACCAAAAGTAAAACAATAGCCGATTGGGTTATGCCACCAACCATAGAAAAAACAATGTCTATGAAATAACCAGAGTATGTAAAGACATCCATGACATGAAATAAAGCCTTCCAGAATATGAAAGCTTACCATTTCAATCCAACCGAGCAGATCCTAAATACAATCACTAAGGAAGAGGAGTAGAATAGCCAGTTCCTGCACCGCATGAGATATAGCCATTCGAAGATTGGTTAACGGGTGAACGATAGCATGCACTCAGGATAAGGATAAAATAATGCAAACCTTAAAAACCAATTAAACCAACCATGCACATTCATAACCATACATAAATATTATATAACCATGTTGGGAAAGGGAACCGGTTTTAGCATGTCATTAAAACTATTAACCTGAGTATGTGTAGGTTAACCATCTTAGAACCACCCACGGGCTATATGGTTCCATTGTAACCCCCTTAACATTCCCTATTGCGTGTACCCGTACGAATCAGTGATACCATAGCAGTAGGGGATTCCCGAGTACCTTTCGCTCTCTATGATACATATGTACAACTGTACTTAAGGGATTCCTATGTACTTCATAAGTATAATATATGGTCGTCATGCCAATCCTTATGTCGGCAAACATGAGTTTCCAGTGTCCATCTATTGGACTCACACCTTCACGATTAGCTATCACACCCCACCATTATTGCCTAATTAAAACCATTACCACACAACCAAACCATCATTCCATTTATTATTAACCAAGGCTATAAGTAGTGGTATCTTCATACCGACTATCCATCCTTTTTACGAAGAAGAGATTCCTATGTACCTAGATTACATTATCAAGTTGACTAGGGGGAATCCCATGTACCCCACAAGATATTTGTTATTAATTTTGCTTGGGGGATTCCCTTGTACCCCATAAGGCTTTCAATTAGACCAATCACAACCACCAAGACCTTACCATTTAACCATTCCAAACCATTTGTACCACTTAGGATTCCATTACAAAGTTATACCATGCATAGTTCAATGAAAGTCCAACAATTTATCCAGAAATGTTCTCTTAGGCATTTTATCAAACAAGTTGAGGGCATAGTATTCCCAAAGCCAAAACTAAGTACCAATTAACCATTCCCATCTAACCAAATGTTCAAACCACTATAATAATATGAAAACCATATGTGAAAACATGGGAAAATCACAACCAACCATTATAACCAAATCCCTTAAGATATATTCGAAAACCCAAAACCATACAACAATTATGCCATGAAAGCAATTCATAAAACAGGCCTTCAGTTGGAACTAACAATGAGGAAGGAGTAACATTACTTAGATTATGAAGACGGCAGAGAGAAATCACCCTTCTAAGCTCCGAATTGATCCTATTGATGAAACCTTAGCCTTTCTTGACCCAAGAGACTTGAGAGAATTTGAGAGTGTTTAATTTTAATAGAGTTTGAGTGATTGCCAATAGATTAAATAATATCCTAAGAGTGTTATAAGTTATGGAGCCTTAAGAAGTTAAGTAGGGAAATGTCCAGATTACCGCCAACTTAAACTTCTTAAAATTCCCACAGGATGGTACGACCAGCCCATATAAGTCGTTCCCTACCATACAAGTGCTACCCACCACTCATACCCTAGGTCTCCCCTTAGACCCTAACACTGTCCAATATATGACCATCCATGACAAACCGTACCCAACCATATGACTAGTACCATGAAGTTGTACCCTAGGCAGAATAGAACTACCTAGACCAAACTTAGAGCAACATACGATTGACACCTTACCATTTATACCATAACATACGACTAGTATAATCCTATTATACCATGGAAAGAAACCAGCCAACCCACACTTGTCACCATACAAATAAACCAAACCAAGACCTAACCTATCATACGATAAGTACCCCAACTTGTGCATCATCTAGAAGCCAAAAATTGAGAAATTTTCTAAGGGTCAAAACCTAGGGTCTTTCAGTCTTCCCCACTAGAATCATTCATTCTCAAATGACGAACAAGGTAGTACAAGCACAAATTACCCCAATCATAACCATTCCAACCTTTAATTAAGTTAAAAACAAAGATGCAAGGAAATCAACCATCATTTAACTAGATTAGAAAAAAAAGATGTGATCAAGAACACATACCTTCCGCACGAATATCCAGAGCAGAAAACAAATGTAGATACTTTAACTTTATGTCCTCTTCTACTTCCCAATTAGCTTCTTCCACCTTATGGTTCCGCCATAGAACCTTTATTAAAGCTACATCCTTGGTCTACAATCGAAAAACCTAATGATCCAAGATCTCAATTGGGATCTCTTCATAAGATAGAGAATTTGAGATACCTAATTTGTCTATAGGAAGAACTGATGAATGATCACTTATACACTTTCTCAATATAGAGACACGAAATACAGGATGAATTGAGCTTAAACTAAAAGGTAACTCCAATTCATGCAAAACATTACCAACCATTCTCAAAACCATATAAGGACCAACATACCAGGGGTGAGCTTTCCCTTTTTCCCAAACTGCATGACTCTCTTCATGGGAGACACTTTTAGGAACACTCTATCCCTAACCTCGAACCCAAAGTCCCTACACCTTACATCCGCTAGGACTTTTGGTGACTTTGGGTAGCCTTAAGCCTATCCCAAATCACCTTCACTTTCTTTATAGCCTGATAAACCAAGCTCGAACCACCCAATAAGAGATCAACACCTCCTGCCATAAAACTCCTCAAAAGGGGCCATCCCAATGGTAGAATAACTGCTATTATTGTAAGCAAACTCTAATAGAGGTAGATTCTCAACCTAATTACCACCATAATAAATCACATATGCACGAAGCATATCTTTCAATGTTTAAATAGTCTTTTCTGCTTGCTCATTCGTTTGTAGGTGAAAAGGAGTACTCAGACAAACCTTAGTACCTAACCCCTTCTTAAACAACTACCAAAAGTTAGATGAAAACTATGTACCACAATCAAAGATAATCAAAACAGTTACCCCATATGGCTTTACAATCTCAAGAAGATACAACCTCGCATAATCCTTGGCCAAAAAGTTAGTCCTCATTGGCAAGAAGTGACCCGACTTTGTCATCCTATCCACGATGACCCAAATTGAATAAAATTTATTCTAAGACCGAGGAAGACCGGTAATGAAATCCATGTTGATCACTTTCCATTTCCATTCAGGCAATTCAATCTCCTGATAAAAACCCCAAGCCTCATGTGCTCAACTTTCACTTGTTGACAGACAAAATATTTGGCCACAAAATTAGCCACATCCTTCTTCATGCCATTCTATCAATACTTCTCCTTAAGATCATGATACATTTTCTCCTAAACGAGATAAAAAATATAGCGATGTTTATACATCTCAGCCAATACCCTTTCTCACAAGCCATTAACATCAGAAATGTAAAAATCTCTCTTATTACTACAAGGTACTATCACCACTGATCTTAAATACCATTATATTTTTCCTAGCTACATCACCCTTGATTTTCATCTAGATAGGATCTAGGATTTTTTTCTCCTTGATCTCTGTACCAAGAGATGATCGAACCACTTTCTGTACTAACACACCATTATTTTCGTAGTCCAAAAGGCGAACCCTAAGATTAGCCAAGCAGTGAATATACTTCACCAACTCCCATCTCTCTTTATTCTCATGAGCAAAAATTTCCATGGACAACCTTCTAAGAGCATTGAAAATAATATTATCCTTACCTAGATGGTAGTGATTACTCATATCATAGTCCTTAAAAATCTCAAGCTATCTCCTCTACTTGAGATTGAGCTATTTCTGATTAAGCACATATTGTAGACTCTTATGATCAGAAAAGATATCCATATGCACTCCATACAAATAGTGATGCCAAATTTTTAATGCAAACACCACTACTAACAGCTCCAAATCATGAGTAGGATAGTTTCTCTCATATACCTTTAACTACCTAGAAGCATATGCTATCACCTTCCCATGCTACATCAGAACACAACCAAGACCCACCTGAGATGCATCACTATAAACCACAAACCCCTCTGTGTTGTGTGGCTAGTCTATATGTGCTTCCCATGTAAGAAAATGCTTCTAGTGCTGGAATGAATAAAATCCGCTTTGTTCTAGTTCATTCTCTTTCCCTGTTTTGTGCAGAAAAATTATTTATTTTCATTTGCTAGTTCGTACGGGATCAAGTACTTTATAAGACTATATAAGACTATAAAACTCAGTGCCTTCCAAAAAAGTCAAAATAAAAGTCGAAGTTAGCTTATACTTAAGTTTGTCAAAACTACCATTACAAGCATCTGACTAAGAGAACTTTACCTTTTTCTGAGTCAACTTAGTAAATGGGGAAGCTATCATCGAAAAACTCTCCATAAACCTCTTGTAATACCAAGCCTAACCTAAGAAGCCCAAAATATTAGTTGGAGTCGTGGGTCTAGGTCACTTCTTAACTACCACCACCTTATATGGATCCACCATGATACCCCATGAGAAATAATATGACCCAAAAAAGTGAAAGAGTTCAACCAAAACTCACATTTCGAGTATTTGACATACAATTGTTGCTCTTTCAAGGTCTGCAACACAACACAAAGGTGATTAGCATAATCCACCTCAATATTAGTATACACAAAGATATAATCTATGAACATAATAACAAATAAATCAAGAAACTAATAGAATACCCTATTCATCAAATCCACGAATGTGGTCAGGGCATTAGTCAAACCAAATGACATAACCAAAAACTCAAAGTACCCATACTGGGTACGGAAAGCTGTCTTAGGGATATCCACCTCCCTAGTCTTAAGCTGATGATACCTAGGCCAAAGATCTATATTTGAAAAAAAAATTTCACCTTTCAACTGATCAGACAAGTCATCTATCCTTAGAAGAGAATACTTGTTCTTAACCATCACCTTATTCAACTATTGATAGTCAATACAAATAGGAAGGGAACCATCCTTCTTATGCATGAATTACACTAGAGCACCCCAAAAGGACATACTAGGAAAGATGAAACCCTTATTCAAGAGATCCTTAAGTTGCTCCTTGAGTTCCCTCAACTTAGCCATAGCCATTCTATAAGAAGAAATAGGTATTGGAGGAATTTATAGAACCAAATCAATCCCAAACTCAATCTCCCTAACTAGAGGAACACCAGGAAAATCATCTCGAAAGACCTCAGGAAACTCATTTACCACCAAAACCAAATTCAATGAAGGACCTTCTAAGTTAGAATCTTTAACCTGAACTAAATGATAGAGACACCCTTTAGAGATTAACCTTCAAACTATAAGATATGATATAAACCTCCCCTTAGGAGTTAGGGAACCACCCTTTTATTTAATAACTAACTCACCAGGGAACCTAAAGACATCCTTACGGGTCCGACAATCTAAGGATGCATAGCACAAGCGCAACCAATCTATACCTATAATTACATCAAAATCCATCATATCAAATTCATAAAATCCACCAAAGTCTCCTTAATACCAAAAGATACAACGCATCTCCTATAGACACTTTAGCAAACACAAAGTAACCTATTAGAGTAGAAATAGAAAAAAGATCTGAAATAAACTTGGGATCAAAACCAAAATACACAACCATAAATAGGGTCACATAAGAGAGAGAAGACCCTAGATTAAATAAACAATACATGTCATGAGAAAAGAGTTGCAACATACCAGTCATGACATTAAGCAATGTCTCAGACTCTTGTCGAGACACAAGAGCATATAACCTATTTTGGCCTGTATTGGTACCAGAAGTAGAAATAGATTCTAGAGTAGATGAAGAGACAACCAAAACCTTGTTTTCTCCTAAATAACCCTTACTAATTGAAAAATTACTAAGAATATGGCCTGGCTGACCACATTTGAAAAACCTGTCCCTCTCCTCATCACAGAAACCCTAATGTAATCGACCATAGAACCTATAAGAAGGATATAAAGGAGCTGACTGGGCCCTTCTATTCATAGATTAGACAACCTATGCCCTGAAGTTGTCGCCACCCAACTAACGCCTTTCACCCGACTACTTTGGGTAAGAGGCACTAACGGTGAAGAAAGAACAAGAACTCCCCTACTTTTTCTTTGGCCATTTACCACCATCCAGACCACTTTGTTGTTGACTCCACTACTTAGAGAGCCTAAACTTCTTACCCTGCTTTTCCCCTATCTCAGCCTTTTTTCTCTATTCCTCCTCCACATGTTGCATATGAACAACTAACCTAGAGATATCCATATTCTTGATCAGCAATGTAGTCTTGCTTTTAAGAATCATCTCATAAGACAGTCTGAAGCAAACTTTCTTATCTTGGCTCTCATATCCAATACTAATTTTAGAGCATACCTAGACAACTGGTGAAATTTTAAGACATACTCCTTGACTGACATCTTTCCTATTTCAGACTAACAAATTCCTCCGCTTTCATTTTCCTTAATTCCTGAGGAAAAAAGTGATCCAAAAAAGTATTAGACAAAGTCTCCCACAATGATGACTCATCAACGTCACCCCTTTCCTGATCCTATTCCTTGTACCATTGGTATGCCATATCCTTTAGCTGATTGGTAGGAAAATTCACCTCATCCATATTTATTTCCTACACGGCCCTAAAGATCTTTTCCATTTATTCTAAAAAAACCTGAGGATTTTCCTCTACCTTAAACCAGTAAAAATTTAAAGATTGAATCTCATGAACTGTCCAACACTTGTGTTCTCAAAAGTTGCACTACTATATGCACCGTGTACAACCTAAAAATCTACTAATTAAGTGATCATATGTAATACCCCATACTTCTACCTAACTTAAATTTATCCTAAAGATGTCAAAGACATGATTTAAAGATGAATACACCTTTATATATGTGGAATTTTCAAGATTTTCAATTTTTGTTGTGTGGGAAATTGAATAAGCTTTCCATCGATACCAAATTCACCTAAATCCGATAATCGAGTAAGAAGTTATGGAGATTTAAAATTTCAGTCGTAAAACACCGTCATTTCAGCCAGTGGCGTGCCGCGCCATAAGCCAAAATGACATTTGTCAGTTTCCAGTAAGACTCCACGATTACACTACGTCACGGAGGGGTCTTAAATCCCAATTATCCTTTTTCTAGTGAACCTCCGCGATGTATTCGCGTTGTGCCAAATTTCTAGGTCACAAACAAAGTGGCAACGTGATAGCTCTGCATCGCGTCATCTCTCAATTTCCCAGTTGTCAAATTCTAGAGATACAGCTTGATAGCTCTGCATCACACCAGCCTGCCAAATCAGGAAATTTTGACGAAAAATAAATATTTCATCCAGGGATAAATTGGTATTTTACCAAGGTTTTAACATGTCCAGGTGCGGGATTTAATCTCTAAAAATGTTTCAAATCATTATTTACTCATTTTCCCCCAAAATCAAGAACATTCTATCCCAAGAAACAAAACCCTAGCTTTTAAGAAATTAAAGCCAATTCCGAGAATCTCCCTAAGAACTTCAAGAAACTTATAAGCAAGGTATGTCAAGTGTTGATTCATGGGTCCCTTTCACCCATAAAGCTTAAGAATCTCTTTTTCAAAGTTCACGTATATGGATTTTTTTAAATCCTATGTTGGGTTTGCTTTTGTTCATGTTGATAATGACCAATTGAATTCTAATCTATGATTGGTGATAAATTTTATGTGGAACTAGTTATTATATGAGTAGATTCATGTAAACCCAAGATTAAACTCTTGAATTATGAAATTAGAATAGAATCCTGATGTTTACTTATTGTGCAATGTTGTCTACATATACTATGTTCATTATGTGCTTGATGAATTGCCTATGTGAACTAATAATATAAGAAACTATGCCATGATTAGTTTATGTGCAAGTGTTTGATAAATTGTCCATGAGAATGGATTAATGCCATGATATAGTATGCAATTATGTATTCCCCATTCATGTACAAGTGATACACCCCAAGTGTTCGTTGAAATGTCTTAATGAATGAATCATGAGAATATAGCCATTTTTGGGCTTTAAGGCTTGTGTCATGATTTACATATTATGCTATTGAGTCCTGAGGGTATCTAATACCTGACAATTTAGCTATGTGCCTAGAACCAATGTTATGTTTTCACGATATCCTTAGTCAAGCCATATTTAGTAGAATTCAGTCAGTCATATGACTCAGGAAAGCTCAGTAAACTCAATAATCCCAGTAATATCAGAAAGCTCAATAATTCAGTAATCTCAGTAGTATTTCGTCAGTCAATGAAACTCCATGAAATTAGTCCAGTTCAATTCAGTTAATCATGTTTAGTGTCTATTCAGATGAGAGTAATAGTTAGCACTGAGTGAGCCCAAGGATGGGAACTCACCTGTTATTACAGGGTGTGATTCTTAAAAGCAATCTTTGAGCTCCAGAACTACGTAGCCAGCTTAGGTTGGACATCATAACCTACTATATAAGGGTAGATGAGGTGGCTTAACCTATTTTATGTGGGTCCCGCCATTCTCATTAGAGTAACTTATCATATAAGCGTCACTCACAATTTGTCCTTACTAGTGGCGCGGTACTGACACCCTTCTAATTGGGGTTACAGATTAGACCCCAACTCAGCCATAATGGTGTATTAGGGGCATGTCGGTTAGATGACTACTTCCCACAGTTACAGTTTTAGACTCACTCTCAGTAATAAAGCTCAGATAGTTCTTCAGAATTTTAGGACTGTTAGATACAGTCAACTCAGAACAGTACGAAACTCAGTTAGTTCCATCAGAATCTAGACTATTAGATACAATCGCTCAGTATTAGTAATATCAGTTTATAGTGACTTATGTTATCATTAATCAGATTCAGTAATTATGTTATCACAAATTTAGTTACAATCTCTTATTCATGCATGTATTCTCACGTTCATGTTATACAGTCAGTTAGCATTGTTCATGCATTTGAACCCTTTTCATCTAGCCTACCTCACTTGTATACTAGTACATTCAAACATACTGGCGCATTTGCACTATGGTGTTTTATACCATACGTTTAGAAGCACGAGCTCCAGAGCATCAGTAGTATTCTAGTACTCAGCAGTTAGAGTCTGCAGTGAGTCCTCATCCTTCGAGAAGATGAGCATTATTTTATCATTTTAGTACTTAGTTGATTTCAGTAGTTGGAGTTAGTTGGGAACATATCCTATCAACTCCTTATTCAGATAGTTAAAGGCTTTTCAGACTATCATGATTAGACAGTTATTTTAGTTATTTTGGGTATTTCATACCCTACCCAGATGATATATTTTATTAAATATTATGTCTCAATTTTAAACCTTATGGCCTTTCAGCCTATATTTTTGCATTTATACAGTATGTTATGAAATGTTGAGATACAAATATCAGTCATGGGTTAGCTTGTGATCCTTCGAGGTAATGAGCACCATGTAGCATTCCAGGTACCAAATTCGGGGCGTTACAAACTTGGTATCATATCCTAAGGTTCAATAGAGTCTTAGAAAATCAGAAAGCCACATCTAGTAGAGTCTTGTACGTGGGTGTGTTGTGCTCCATATTTATGTACAGGAGGCTATAAGATGTTTTAGGAACAGTTTCCGTTCTTTCAGTATTCACATTGTGCCACTGAGCATAATCTTTAGTTAATCTCTTAGTCTGGTCTAATTTATTTCTCCCTTTCTTCTACAGAACATGCCTCCCAAAAGAAGAAACGGATATTAGTCAACCCCTTAGCCCATCCAAGAAGATACCTTGGACGAATACGTTTCTCATGCAAAGTTCAAAGTTGCATTCACCACTCTTTCTAATTCAATTTCTATTTAAAATGAATGACCAGCTGTCGTTCTGACTAACCCAGTGGCCAATTCAGCTGCAGCAAGGATTTGGGACTTCACCCAAATAAATCCTCCATCTTTTTTCGGGTCTAAGTAAGATGAGGACCCTCAGAAATTGCTTGACCAAGTTTAGAAAATTACAAATATTATGGGGGTTATTTCTAGTGAGAGTGCTGAGCTAGTTGCATATCAGCTGTAGGATGTTGCTCACACTTGGTTCAAATAGTGGAAGTCAGAGAGGCCAGTTGATGCTGGGCCTATTTAGTGTGAGGAGTTTGTCACTGTATTCTTAGATGGATTCTTTCCCCAAGAGGTAAGGAAAGCTAAGGTGTTAGAATTTATCAACCTCAGGCCGGGAAACATGACGATAAAAGAGTATTCTCTTAAATTTACTCAATTAGCCAGATATACTCCTCATGTGGTTGGAGATAGCAGGGCCAAGATGAGTAAGTTTGTTTCTAGGGTGAATGATAGTGTGCTCAACGAGTGTAGGTCTGCGATGTTGAATAGTGACATGAACAAAGCCAGGCTTATGACCCATGCTCAACAGAGAGAAGAGCAAATGATTAAGATAAGAGAGTAGCAAAATAAGAGAGCAAGGACAGGTAATTTCAACTTTGCTCAGCCTAAGTCAGAGGGAGGAAACCGTTCTCAGTTTCATCCTAAGTTATGCATTCTATCTCCTTCTTCATCTAGTGCTCCTGTTCCAAAATTAAGAGATGGCAATAGAGATAGGGCGCCAGGCTCTAAATCTCAGGGTAGTGTTAGAGTGCCTGAACCTATCCTCTTTGTCAGATATATGGTAAACACCATCAGGGTACTTACAGAGTGGGCAGTGGTATTTGTTTCAAATATGGCAAGCTAGGCCACAGAGTCAGAGATTATCCTTAGCCAGGTCCTTAGGGTCAGCTTAATCGTTCCTCAGCCCAGTACGATCACACAAATTAGTAGGGTGCCACTTCCAGTAGTACTAATGGGCAACGCCCAAATAGACTTTATGCTCTCCAGTCCCGGCAAGATCAAAAAAATTCTCCTGATATGGTTACTGGTACATTACAGATATTTCTTGTATATGTTTATGCTTTTCTAGATCCAGGAGCTTCCTTGTCTTTTGTTACTCCTTATATAGCAGTTGATTTTGGAGTTAGTCCTGAAATTCTAGTAGAACACTTCTCAGTATATACCTTAGTGGGTAAGACCATTATAGTCTAGTAGGTATACAGGAATTGCCCGATTATGATATTTTAGAAAGTCACCTCAGCAGACTTAGTTGAATTAGAGATGATTGATTTTGATGTCATTCTCAGCAAAGATTGACTTTATTTCTACTATACCACAGTCGACTACAGAAACAGAATAGTCCATCTCCAATTTTCGAATGAACCTATCCTAGAGTGGAGGGGTAGTACTTTAGCTTTTAGAGGTCATCTTGTTTCCTACCTTCATGCAAGGAAAATGATATCTAAAGAATGTGTTTATCATCTTGTTTGAGTTAAGAAAACTAGTTGCGAAACTCCCAGTCTTGAATAAGTCCTTGTCATGAGTGAATATTCAGATGTCTTTCCCGAAGATCTTCCAGGAATTCCTATTAAAAGGGAAATAGACTTCGACATGATCTTCTTTCAGATACTCAACCTATATTTATTCTGCCATACAGAATGGCACCAGAAGAACTCAAAGAACTAAAAGAGCAGTTGAAGGATCTCTTGGATAAGGGATTCATCAAAGCCAGTGTGTCCCGTGGGGCGCACCAGTCTTATTCATGCATAAGAAAGACGGTTCTCTCAAAATATGCATTGATTACCGTCAGCTCAATAAAGTCACGGTCAAGAACAAGTATCCACTTCCCCAAATTGATGACCTTTTTGACCAACTTCAGGGTGCCAACTATTTCTTTAAGATAGACCTCAAATCAGGCTATCATCAGCTCAGGGTCATAGAATGTGATATTTGAAAAATAAATTTTCGAACTCGGTATAGTCACTTCGAATTCTTAGTCATGTCCTTTGGTCTTACCAATGCCCCAACAACTTTCATAGACTTGATGAACTATGTGTTTAAGTAGTACTTGGATATGTTCATCATAGTCTTCATAGATGATATTCTTCTCTATTCCTGTAGGGAACGTGATTACGTAGACCATCTCAAAATCATAATTCAAACTCTCAGAGATCATCAGCTATTCACCAAATTCAGTAAGTGAAAATTTTGGCTAAGGTTAGTGGCATTCCTTGGTCATATCATTTTTGGTGATGGCATTAAAGTAGATACTAAAAAGAATGAAGCAGTAAGAAACTAACCCAGACCTGTCCCTCCATCAGATATCAGGAGTTTTTTGGGTTTGGGTGGCTATTACAGATGGTTTGTTGAGGGATTTTCTTCTATTGCATCCCCTATGTCCAGATTGACTCAGAAGAAAGTCAAGTTTCAGTGGTCAAATCCTTGTGAAAAGAGTTTTTAGGAGTTGAAGACTCAACTCACCTCAACCCCAGTTTTGACTCTCCCAGATGGTCCAGATGGGTTCATGGTGTACTATGATACATCCAGAGTAGGTTTGGGTTGTGTCCTCATGTAGCATCGTAAGGTTGTAGCCTATGTCTATGGACAGCTTAGACCCCATGATAAGAATTATCCTACTCATGATCTTGAGTTAGCAGCCGTGGTATTTGCCTTAAAGATTTAGAGGCATTATCTATACGGAGTTCATGTAGATGTGTTATCTATACGAAGTTCATGTAGATGTTTTCACAGATCATAAGAGCCTTCAGTATGTATTTTCTCAGAAATATCTCAATCTTCATCAAAGAAGGTGGTTAAAGCTCTTGAAAGATTATGACATGAGTGTTCTCTATCATCCGAGCAAGGCCAACATATTGCCGATACTCTCAGTAGGCTGTCTATGGGTAGTGTTGCTCATGTTAAGGACAGTAAGAAGAAGTTAGCTCAGGAAGTCCATCAGTTTTCCAGACTAGGTGTTTGCTTAGCCGATATAGAGGAGGGTGATATATGTGTTCAGAGTAGTTTAGAATCATCTCAAGTTTCTGAGGTGAAAGAAAAGCAAGATAGAGATTCCAGTCTTGTCAAGTTGAAAGAGTCAGTCAAGGATCAGAAGGTTGAAGTTTTCTCCTAAGAGGGAGATGGTGTATTGCATTATCAGGGTCATCCATGTGTTCCAGGTGCAGATGACTTGAGGCAGCGAATTCTTGCAGAAGTGCATGGTGCGCGCAACTATATTCATCCAGGGGCTACAAAGATGTACCGTGACTTGCGGGAGATCTATTAGTTAAGTGGAATGAAGAGAGATATATCAGAATTTGTAGTTAAGTGCTCAACATATCAACAGGTTAAGATTGAGCATCAGAAGCCTAATGGGTCCATGCAGGAGTTTAGTATTACTACTTGGAAGTGTGAAGAAATGAACATGGACTTTATGATGGGTTTGCCTCGTACTCGTCATCATCATGATTCAGTTTGGGTTATTGTAGATAAGATGACTTAATCATCTCATTTCCTTCCAGTCTATACCTTTTATTCAGCCGAGGATTATGCCAAACTCTACATCAAAGAGTTGGTCAGATTAAACGGTGTTTCATTATCTATAATCTCAGACAGAGGTACTCAGTTCACCTTTTATTTTTGGAAAGCATTCCAAAAGGGTCTTGGTACCCAAGTTCATCTCAGTACAACCTTTCATCCCTAGATAGATTGTAACGCCCCAGAAAATGGGTTCCGGAGCGTCACACGGTGCTTGAGGCTATGAGTAGCCCCAAGTTAACCCTTTGAGCCATTTTCATTCAGTTTAACACAAATCAACGGGGTTTCCATAAATAACCCTCAAATATCAATAGAGTAATCATCATCCAAGAATAAAAGAATTTCTGAAAGATAACAAAATACGACTTATTAGTCAACTCCCAACATCTATACTAGTCTGACAAGTCTCTAAGAAAATCAATAAAACCAGTGAGCCATTGAGACATGCCCCAACTGACTCATAATCAGTTATCAAATGTAAATGATTTTGTGAAACCAACATCAGACATCACGTCCTCGGAACATAAGGACTCACCATAACAGAGGATGTAGAACAGCATGCCCAAAGAATCATTGTTGAACCTGGAACTGAGCACCTGAACCTACATTCCGAGAAAATACAGTCCACATCCAAAGATGTGGGTCAATACCATGGAAAGGAACCGAGTATATGGGGGTGTATGCAATTGTATAAACATCATCATCATAAATATTTATAAGAAATATGCAGGATGTATGAAAGACTCACATAGCCCGAAGAAAATAATCATAATCATGAGAGGATGAAATAAGTACAATAACACATGTGAGTCATCATATAATTTGTCAATCACTTTCAGTTCATCAAGAATATCAATTCTCATAATATAAATATCATTTAAATCTTTCGAAAGAATAACTTTCACAATTCCACTTTCAAATCACTTCACCATTCACCATAGACACAAGGAAACACACACACACTGGGAGATCCTATAACCGGCATAAACCATGTGAGCTACATGGAGTCCAACGTACAACTGATGTTGGGGAGAGCCGTCCTATCCTTGCCATCGAAGTAGGACTATCGATATCAAATCCACACAAACTAGTGATCACTATATAAATCAGCCTCAGGCTCACTCCTACTGGGGCACGTAGTTCAAGGGAAGTAAGGTCGCTTTATACTTCCTACTCGGTGCTAAAGATTTCTCACAGACTTAGCTCAGATCATTTTAAAGACAATACACAACAAAACAATTTCAGTAATATATAAATATACATCGGGAGCCATCATGCTTCCCATTTATCAAAATCAACCACATTGTGGATTTCTTTCACACTCGAGTTCAAAACAACTCCATTAAGACCCAAAGGTCAAATCATTCAAAATATCTCAAATATTCAACATCAACGTGCTTATAACACAACTTACTCAAAAAAACACAATTTCCAATGGGGATTTACGACCCAAATATCATAATCATGATAAATATCATTCAAGATTCATGCTTTATATCTCCACACATGTAAATTCATCTTTCAAAATCATAAACATCAAGATTTCATAATAATCATTATAAGATATAGGTTCATACTTCAAATTCGTAAAAATCAAATAAAAATCATGCCTTTGTAAAGAAAATTACTTTTGGGCACAAGAATGAAAGAGAGTTCTTGTTGAAAAAAACTCCACATACCTTGAAATTGACTTCTTGATTATGGAATACTGTTCACACAAATAAGGGGTGCTCCTCAAAGGTTTCTAGATGATGAGTTCGATTATCGGATCAAATTTGAATTTCTATGGTGAAATTGGAAGATATTTGGAGCTCAAAATGGACCTAGGGTTTAGTTCTCTCAATATTTTTGATGGAAGAACATGAATTTTATGGCTCAATATAGGTATAAATGGACAATTTTCGTCCATGAAGTGAAGGCATAATGACCAAAATGCTCTTAAAAATCAACTAATTCTCGAATCTGTCCTTTGGTGGACTGTTTTGATAGTTTAAAGTAGATCAACCATAACATTTTACTCCAATATCCAAATTGGATGAAACTAATTTCATTAGAAAGAGGACTCTCATATCTTTTTGCTGATATATAGTATCTCACCCAGATCATTGTGTATGGGAGTTATGATCATTTAAAGTTAGAGCAAAAATACGCCAGACCTCAGTACTTTTTCCTTCACGTTTTATGGTTCACTACTATTCATGGTTCGATCGGAATGTTCATAACTCGTCGCTCGGGTGTCCGTTTTGGATGATCCACATATCGTTGGAAAGCTTATTTGATACTCTACGCAATGGTTGGTCATAATCTAAGACATTCGGCATGGAAAATTTATAATTTATTTTAGAATATAGAACCCAACACGTTTACGCACAAAATTTCAACAAAAAATTTCCTGGGGTATTACATCATCCCCCCCTTGGAAACATTCGTCCTCGAATGATGATAGACATGCCAAGATTAGATAGGGAATAGAGCATACAACTGAAACCATTTGTTAGGCTCATCACCACATCGTTTCTCACTCCGAATGCTACATAGAATGCATAAATTCAAGAAAGTACAGCTGAACACATAATAAATGACAGCTGAACTACTGCAACTTTTATCAAAAGTGCATGATTTAGGAAAGAACGGTACCTTCGGCTTGATCGGAGTTTGCGAAAAATAGGTGCGGGTACTTGGATCGCATATCCACCTCAGCTTTCCAAGTTGCACCCTCAACAGATTGGTTTTACCACAACATCTTGACCAAGGAAACTTCTTTGTTCCTTAGTCTTCGGACGCTGAAATCAAGAATCTCAACAGGAATCTCATCAAAAGAAAGATTTTCTTGAATTTCAGCACTCACAGAGGAATCCACTACCACATCATCGCTAATATGCTTTCTAAGCATGGAGACATGGAATATTGGATGAACAGAGGACAACTCGGAAGGCAACTCAACATCATAAGCTACCTTACCAACACGACTAAGAATTTTGTAAGGACCAACATAACAGGGACTAAGATTCCCTTTCTTTTCGAATCTCTTCACCCCCCTCATGGGTGAAATTTTTAGATACACTAGGTCACCAACTTCAAACTCAAGGTCTCTCCTTCTAACATCCGCATATGACTTCTGACGACTCTGCGCAGTTTTTAACCTTTCCCTAATCAACTTAACTTTTTCCATAGCCTCAAATGCCGAATCAGGACCACTCACAGCCGCTTCACCCACCTCGAACCAACCTATGGGTGATCTACACTTCCTCCCATATAAGGCTTCAAATGGATCCATATCAATACTAGAGTGGAAACTATTATTGTAAGCAATCTCTATCAATGGTAAGTAATCATCCCAACTTCCCTTAAAGTCAAGTGCACAAGCTCTCAACATATCCTCTAAGGTTTGGATGGTCCGCTTAGCCTGACCATTGGTCTACGGATGAAAAGAAGAACTCAAAAGCACTTGGGTACCAAGACCCTTCTGAAAAGCTTTCCAAAATCACAAAGTGAACTGAGTACCCCTATCCAAAATGATAGATAAGGGAACTCCATGCAGTCTGACTAGATCTCAAATATATAATCTAGCGTAATCCTCAGCAGTATATGAAGTATGAATAGGCAAGAAATAAGCACACTTAGTCAATCTATCAACCACAACCCAAATGGAATCATGATGGTGTTGGGAAGGAGGTAAACCAATCACAAAGTCCATATTTATCTCTTCCCACTTCCAGGTGGGAATACTAAACTCTTGCATCATACCACCAGGTCTTTGGTGTTCAACCTTAACCTGTTGGCATGTTACACACTTAGCTACAAATGTTGCTATATCTATATTCATGCCACTCCATCAATAGATTTGCCACAAGTCTCGATACATCTTGGTGGCACCAGGATGAATAGAATATCGCGCCCCGTGTGCCTCAGCCATAATCCTCTGTCTCAGATCATCAATATTTGGGACACACAATCTACCCGGCAATCTCAACACACCATCTCCCCCTTAGGAGAAAACCTCTACTTTTTGGTCCTTGACTGACTCCTTCAGTCGGACCAAACTAGCATCTAAGTATTGCTTTTCCTTCACTTCTAAAACCAAGGAGGATTCAGAACTACTCTGAACCCCTATACTACCTTCAGTAGAGTCAAACAACTTAACCCCCAATCTAGCCAAACGACGTACATCACGAACCAAATCTTTCTTACCTTCTACCACATGCGAAACACTACCCATGGACACTCTACTTAGGGCATCCACCACAATATTGGCCATGCCCGGATGGTACAACACACTCATATCATAGTTCTTTAACAATTCTAACCATCGTCTCTGCCTAAGATTCAATTCTCTCTGGGTAAACACATACTGCAGACTCTTATGATCAGTGATAACATCAACATGGATACCATACAAATAGTGTCTCCAGATTTTCAAAGCAAACACAACAACAGCCAACTCAAGGTCATGGGCGGGGTAATTTTTCTCATGGGGTTTCAACTATCTAGAAGCATAAGCTATCACCTTACCCTTCTGCATCAATATGCAACCCAACCCAACTCTCGAAGTATCACAGTATACCACAAAACCATCAACACCGTCAGGCAAAGTCAAAATAGGGGCTGAAGTGAGCCGAGTCTTCAACTCCTGAAAACTTTTCTCACAAGATTTGGACCATAAGAACTTCACTTTCTTTTGGGTCAACCGAGTCATAGGAGATGCTATAGGGGAGAACTCCTCAACAAAACGGCGGTAATAGCCAGCTAAACCCAAGAAAATTTAGATATCAGTTGGAGAAATAGGTCTAGGCCAATTTCTAACAGCTTCGGTCTTTTGGGGATCAACTCTAATACCCTTGGAAGAAATGATATGACCCAAAAAAGCAACTGACCTTAGCCAAAACTCACACTTACTGAACTTGGCAAATAACTTGTGATCTCTAAGGGTTTGCAAGACGGTTCAGAGATGATTAGAATGTTCATCCTCACTATGAGAGTAAACCAGTATATCATCGATGAACACTATGACAAAGATATCTAGATATGGTCTGAACACTCGATTCATGCGGTCCATGAAAGCTGCTGGGGTATTAGTTAACCTGGAAGACATAACAAGAAACTTAAAATAGCCATTACGAGTTTGGAAAGCGGTTTTTGGGATGTCACACTCCCTAACTTTGAGTTGATGATAGCCGGAATGAAGGTCTATCTTTGAGAAATAACTTGCACCTTGCAATTGGTCAAACAAATCATTTATTCTCGGAAGGGGATACTTAATTTTTATGGTGACTTTTTTCAGTTGGCGGTAATCAATGCACATACGCAAAGAGCCATCTTTCTTTCTCACAAACAACACAGGAGCACCCCAAGGAGAAACACTAGGCCTTATGAAACCCTTATCTAGTAGATCTTTGAGTTGCTCTTTCAATCCTTAAGTTCCACAGGGGCCATACGGTAAGGAGAAATAAAAATGGGTTGAGTATCAGGAAGAAGATCAATCTCGAACTCTATCTCTCTATCAGGAGGTATCCCTAGGAGATCATCTGGAAAGACATCAGAAAACTCATTGACGATGTTAACAGACTGGAGAGTTGGAGTCTCAGACTTAGCGTCTTTGACTCTAACCAAATGCTAAATACACCCCTTGGAAATAAGCTTTCTAGCTTTGAGGTAAGAGATAAAATGACTCTTGGGTGACACAGAATTCCCAGAGCACTCAAACATGGATGCACCCGAAAACTGAAACTTGACCACTCGGTTCCGATAATCAATAGAGGCATAAGAAGAATACAACCAATCCATACCCAGAATCACATCAAAATCTACCATGTCTAACTCAATCTGATTATCCAATAAGACTCTATGAAGAACGGTAACAGGATACTTTTTATACACTTTCTGGGCAACAATCGAATCACCCACTGGGGTAGAAACTAGGATAGGCTCAGGAATAATCTCAGAACTCATTTCAAAATTCACAGCAATCAAAGGTGTAACATATGAGAAATTGGATCTAGGATCCAACAAAGCATACACATCAAACTAAAATATATGAAGCATACCAGTAACAACATTGGGAGAGTCCTTCTGTTCTTGGTGGGACGGTAAAGCATAGAATCTAGTCTGGCGCTACCCGTCAGCATTGCTAGAAGAGGCATCCTGAACTGGGGCTGGGCGAGTCGCTGGAACTGGAGCACTAATAGTCTGAGTCTGGGTCTGAGGGCAATAGTCACGATGCCCTTGTCCATTCTGTGGACAATCTCTAACTCTGTGACTCATGTTACCACACCATAAACAACCCCTCTTCTTACCCCAACACTTACCTGAATGAGTCCTACCACACTTAGGACACAGGGGACGATTTGGCTTACTGCCAGCACTGTACTAGGACCTGGATGCATATGACCTGCTACCTTGTTCCTGCCTGCCTCTAGGCATGGGTGAACTAGCAGATGATGGTGATGGCATAGACGAACGATCCTGATACTGAGGGTGACTCCCTCTTTGCAATCTAGTTTGACCCTGTTCGTGCTGCTCGGACCTAGCTCTCTTATTCCCTCTTATTATATCTCTCTCCTTAATCTTGTCTGCCTCAATATATTGGGCATGAGTCATTAGCCTAGAAAGATTCATCTCACTATTCAGCATAGCAGACCTACACTTCTTAACCACACAACTAGACACTCCAGTCACAAACTTACTCATACTAGCCCAATTATCAGCCACTAAGTCAAGAGCATACTTGGCCAACTGATTAAACTTTAGACAGTACTCCCTAACAGTCATAGAGCCCTGTCGCAGGTTTATAAACTCTTCCACCTTTGCCTCCCTCATCTTTAAAGGGAAAAACTTATCCAGGAATGCATCCTGGAACTCTTGCCAAGTCGTTGGGACAGCTTCCTTACCTCTACCTTTTCTCCAAGCAACAACCCAGTCATAAGCAAGGTCTTTTAACTAATACGCATCCAACTCAACACTATGTTCCTCAGATATATGCATCACGTGAGTTATCTTCTGCACCTTCTCTAAAAATAACCATGGATCCTCATCAGACTTGGACCCATAGAGTTTCGACAGATTCATCCGCATGAAGTCACAAAACCTGCCAGCAGCTGAATCACCTCCCTACTGTTGTGGAGCCGGGGCCGGGTTGGATAGAACATTAGCAGTAACAGCTTGGGCCAGTGCCTGAAAGACTGTTTAAAATTCAGTATGAGACACGTTTTCATTCAATGGGTTAGGGGGTTGAGGTTGCTGACCATCATTATTTTTTCTCGCTCGACGTGGAGGCATATTTCTGAAAGAGGAGAGCACGAATCAATAGTAGAGAGAGATACTTTAAGCACGATAGAATTCCAAAAGAAAGAATCACACTTTTTCCTAAAATGTCTTGTAGCCTCTTGCTTATAGATGTGGCGCGCTACACACCGATAATCAAGACTCTACTTAACATGGCTTGTCAGACTCCCTAGGACACCTTAAAACCTTAGGCTCTGATATCAAGTTTGTAATGCCCCGGAAAATGGGTCCCGAAGAATCACACGGTGCGTGGGGCTACTCCCTTTGAGCCATTTTCATTCAGTTCAACACAAATCAATGGGGTTTCCATAAATAACCCTTAAATATCAACAGAGTAATCATCATCCAAGAATAAAATAATTTCAGAAAGATAACAAAATATGACTTATTAGTCAACTCCCAATATCTATACTATTCTGACAAACCTCTAAGAAAATTAATAAAACCAGCGAGCCATTGAGACATGCCCCAAATGACTCATACTCAGTTATCAAATGTAAATGATTTCGTGAAACCAACATC